>NC_048588.1:26288481-26588481 GCF_013265735.2 Oncorhynchus mykiss
TGGACACGGTTCACTCTGGACACTCTGGACACTCTGACCACGGTTCACTCTCGACAGTCTGGACATGTTTCACTCTGGACACTCTGGACACTCTGACCACGGTTCACTCTGGACACTCTGGACACTCTGACCACGGTTCACTCTGGACACTCTGGACACTCTGACCACGGTTCACTCTGGACACTCTGACCACGGTTCACTCTGGACACTCTGACCACGGTTCACTCTGGACACTCTGACCACGGTTCACTCTGGACACTCTGGACACTCTGGACACTCTGACCACGGTTCATTCTGGACACTCTGGACACGGTTCACTCTGGACACTCTGGACACGGTTCACTCTGGACACTCTGGACACGGTTCACTCTGGACACTCTGGACACGGTTCACTCTGGACACTCTGGACACGGTTCACTCTGGACACTCTGGACACTCTGACCACGGTTCACTCTGACCACGGTTCACTCTGGACACGGTTCACTCTGGACACTCTGGACACGGTTCACTCTGGACACTCTGGGCACAGTTCACTCTGGACACTCTGGACACTCTGACCACGGTTCACTCTGGACACTCTGGACACGGTTCACTCTGGACACTCTGACCACGGTTCACTCTGGACACTCTGGACACTCTGGACACTCTGACCACGGTTCACTCTGGACACTCTGGACACGGTTCACTCTGGACACTCTGGACACTCTGACCACGGTTCACTCTGGACACTCTGGACACTCTGGACACGGTTCACTCTGGACACTCTGGACACGGTTCACTCTGGACACTCTGGACACGGTTCACTCTGGACACTGGACATTTTTCTCCGAAAGATATCGATAGAGGAAAGAGAGCAGGATGGGGAGGGCTAGAGGAAAGAGGGAATGAAGTGCGGAGTGTGAGAATAGATGTAGTAATATTGTCGGGCCAACTCCATATCCTCTGTAATCACCGTCATAAAACTTGAGAATTACACTGAGCATAACAGAGAGGCGTAAACACGAAACACTGCTGCTGCTGCCACTACAGAAAGCTGCCAGGATGCCAGGTTGAACCACTGCAAAATGTGAAGTCCATCCAGGTAAGCAGAACGTTGGGAGATGACTGGCCACTAGGTTGTGTGTGTGTGTGTGTGTGTGTGTGTGTGTGTGTGTGTGTGTGTGTGTGAGACAATGACAAAATCAGATAAAGAATTTGTGAATGTTCTGATTTGTATGTATTGACTCAGTGAGAGTGAATGTATTCAATGAAGTTCATAGTGCCCGTATTCAAATGGCACTGCCATTTTGTTTGTATATAAGAGAGCGTGTCTGTAAGCTGGTGTGTAGTGGTTGCTGGGGTGTAGTGGTTGCTGGTGTGTGTGTCTGCTGATGTGTAGTGGCTGAGAAACATTTCATCTGGTAAAGCACTGAGTTCTCACTAATGCCTGGAAAGTGGTTGGGCTGGCGGAAGCACTGCGGTGAAACACAGAAGAGAAGGTATTTTTCACGGTTCACAGAGGAGTCAAAAAGAGAGGGATGCATTGAAATGAGATGATTTGGAGCGAGAGGAGAGGAGAGAGAACACACAAAGCACTCCACTGTGCTCACTGCTGGGTACTGAAATGACTTCATGGCTACTGGAGTATTACGTTTTAGGGTACCCTATTATACTTACACGCACAGTGAAACACACACACAACACATTAACACAGAAATGCACGCACACATGCACACGCACACACACACACACACACACACACACACACACACACACACACACACACTTAGTTGCACACACACAAAAGTAAACAAAAGCATCCACCAGAAATCATTACACTTTGGCCTAGTATGTTCAAAGGGAAGAAACGGTGGGCAGAGAGACAGAGGTCAGCTCTTGGGGAGAGAATTAGTATGTGGCATTAGGCTTGAGTGAGATGGAAAAAGGCAACAGTACAATAACAATGGGGTAATTTGGAGTGTCCGTCGTTAAAATGTGCTTTTTGGAGTGAACGAACGTGCCTAAAATGCTCTTTCACAAAATAAGGCAACAAAAGCCAAGATGAGCAGAGAGAGAGAGTCAGACAGAGTGAAAGAGAGAGAGAGTCAGGCAGAGTGAAAGAGAGAGAGAGTCAGACAGAGTGAAAGAGAGAGAGAGAGAGTCAGACAGAGTGAAAGAGAGAGAGAGAGAGTCAGACAGAGTGAAAGAGAGAGAGAGAGAGAGTCAGACAGAGTGAAAGAGAGAGAGAGAGAGTCAGACAGAGTGAAAGAGAGAGAGAGAGAGTCAGACAGAGTGAGAGAGAGGGAGTCAGACAGAGTGAAAGAGAGAGAGAGAGAGTCAGACAGAGTGAAAGAAAGAGAGAGAAAGAGTCAGACAGAGTGAAAGAGAGAGAGAGACACAGTATATTGAAACACTGTATATATACGTAATATGACATTTGTAATGTCTTTATTGTTTTGAAACTTCTGTGTAATGTTATGTAATGTTTACTGTTAACACGTTTCCCATGCCAGTAAAGCCCCTTGCATTGAATTGAATTGAATTGAGAGAGTCAGAGAGTCCGAGAGAGCGTTCACAGCGTTCACAGTCAGCCCACTGACACCCCTATCAGACCACAGCAAAATCACAGTCTACTTGAACAGAGCAATACTCAATCATGAGGCATCAAAGCCAAAGAACTGAGTAACACTAAGAAATGCTATAGATGGAAGGAATGCAGTTTGGAAACCTACCAAAAAACAATTAGGCAACAACAAATTCAATCCCTTTTAGACAATTTCCTGGGTAAAACGTTCCACTGTAATAGTGAAGGTGAACTTGGCAGTAGAAAATCTTAACAGTATATTTGACCTCTCAGCTTCCCTATCAAATCTAAAACTCTCAAATAGAAAACCGAAGAAAATGAACAACAATGACAAATGGTTTGATGAAGAATGGAAAAATCTAAGAAAGAAATTGAGAAACCTTTCCAACGAAAAACATAGAGACCCGGAAAACCTGAGTCTACGCCTATGGTGAATCACTAAAACAATACAGAAATACACTACAGAAAAAGAAGGAACAGCACGTCAGAAATCAGCTCAATGTAATTGAAGAATACAGAGACTCTAACCACTTCTGGGAAAATTGGAAAACACTAAACAAACAACAACACGAAGAATTATCTATCCAAAATGGAGATATATGGGTAAACCACTTCTCCAATCTTTTTGGCTCGATAACAAAGAATAAAGAGCAAAAACATATACATGATCAATACAAATCTTAGAATCAACTATTAAAGACTACCAGAACCCACTGGATTTTCCAATTACCTTGAATGAGTTACAGGACAAAATAAAAACCCTCCAATCCAAAAGGCCTGTCGTGTTGATGGTATCCTCAATGAAATGATCAAATATACAGACAACAAATTCCAATTGGCTATACTAAAACTCTTTAACATCATCCTTAGCTCTGGCATCTTCCCCAATATTTGGAACCAAGGACTGATTACCCCAATCCACAAAAGTGGAGACAAATTTGACCCCAATAACTACTGTGGAATATGCGTCAACAGTAACATTGGGAAAATCCTCTGCATTATCATTAACAGCAGACTCGTACATTTCCTCAATGAAAACAATGTACTGAGCAAATGTCAAATTGGCTTTTTACCAAATTACCGTACAACAGACCATGTATTCACCCTGCACACCCTAATTGACAACCAAACAAACTAAAACAAAGGCAAAGTCTTCTCATGCTTTGTTGATTTAAAAAAAGCCTTCGACTCAATTTGGCTTGAGGGTCTGCTATACAAATTGATAGAAAGTGGTGTTGGGGGTAAAACATACGACATTATAAAATCCACGTACACAAATAACACGTGTGTGGTTAAAATTGGCAAAAAACACACACATTTCTTCACACAGGGACGTGGGGTGAGACAGGGATGCAGCTTAAGCCCCACCCTCTTCAACATATATATCAACGAAATGGCGCGGGCACTAGAAAAGTCTGCAGCACCCGGCCTCACCCTACTAGAATCCGTAGTCAAATGTCTACTGTTTGCTGATGATCTGGTGCTTCTGTCACCAACCAAGGAGGGACTACAGCAGCACCTAGATCTTCTGCACAGATTGGGCCCTGACAATAAATCTCAGTAAAACCAAAATAAGGGTGTTCCAAAAAAGGTCCAGTTGCCAGGATCACAAATACAAATTCCATCTAGACACTGTTGCCCTAGAGCACACAAAAAAATATACATACTTTGGCCTAAACATCAGCGCCACAGGTAACTTCCACAAAGCTGTGAACGATCTGAGAGACAAGGCAAGAAGGGCCTTCTATGCCATCAAAAGGAACATACAATTCAACATACCAATTAGGATCTGGCTAAAAATACTTGAATCAGTCATAGAGCCCATTGCCCTTTATGGTGGTGAGGTCTGGGGTCTGCTCACCAACCAAGTCTTCACAAAATGGGACAAATACCAAATTGAGACTCTGCATGCAGAATTCTGCAAGAATATCCTCCATGTACAAAGTAAAACACCAAATAATGCATGCAGAGCAGAATTAGGCCGATACCCACTAATGATCAAAATCCCGAAAAGAGCCGTTAAATTCTACAACCACCTAAAAGGAAGCGATTCCCAAACCTTCCATAAGAAAGCCATAACCTACAGAGAGATGAACCTGGAGAAGAGTCCTCTAAGCAAGCTAGTCCTGGGGCTCTGTTCACAAACACAAACACACCCCACAGAGCCCCAGGACAGCAGCTCAATTAGACCCAACCAAATCATGAGAAAACAAAAAGAGAATTATTTGACACATTGGAAAGAATTAACAAAAAAACTGAACAAACTAGAATGCTATTTGGCCCTAAACAGAGAGTACACAGTGGCAGAATACCTGACCACTGTGACTGACCCAAACTTAAGGAAAGCTTTGACTATGTACAGACTCAGTGAGCATAGCCTTGCTATTGAGAAAGGCCGCCATAGGCAGACATGGCTCTCAAGAGAAGACAGGCTATGTGCTCACTGCCCACAAAATGAGGTGGAAACTGAGCTGCACTTCCTAACCTCCTGCCCAATGTATGACCATGTTAGAGAGACATATTTCCCTCAGATTACACAGATCCACAAAGAATTCGAAAACAAATCCAATTTTGATAAACTCCCATATCTACTGGGTGAAATTCCATAGTGTGCCATCACAGCAGCAAGATTTGTGACCTGTTGCCACAAGAAAATGGCAACCAGTGAAGAACAAACAGCATTGTAAATACAACCCATATTTATGCTTATTTATTTTCCCTTGTGTACTTTAACCATTTGTACATTGTTACAACACTGTATATATATATATATATATATATATATATATATATATATATATATATAATATGACATTTGTAATGTCTTTATTGTTTTGAAACTTCTGTATGTGTAATGTTTACTGTTAATCTTTATTGTTTATTTCACTTTTGTATATTATCTACCTCACTTGCTTTGGCAATGTTAACACATGTTTCCCATGCCAATAAAGCCCCTTGAATTGAATTGAATTGAGAGAGTTAGAGAGAGAGTCAGAGAGAGAGAGAGTCAGAGAGAGAGAAGGAAAGAGAGAGTCAGAGAGAGAGAGAGTGTCAGAGAGAGAGGGAGAGTCAGAGAGAGAGTTAGAGAGAGAGTCAGAGAGAGAGTCAGAGAGAGAGTCAGAGAGAGAGTCAGAGAGAGAGAGAGAGAGAGAGAGAGAGAGTCATAGAGAGATGGAGAGAGAGTCGGAGAGAGAGAGAGAATGAGTGAATGAGCATTCTATGCCATTAAAAGGAACATCAAAATCGAAATTCCAATTAGAATCTGGCTCAAAATGGTTCAATCAGTTATAGAACCAATTGCTCTATATGGCAGTGAAGTATGGGGTCCAATCTCTAATAATGAATTTACCAAATGGGACAAACGTCCAATCGAAATACTGCATGCAGAGTTTTGCAAGACTGAATTGCCTGTGCAAAGAAAAACTCAAAATAACGCATGTAGAGCAGAATTGGGCCAATATCCCCTCCTCATTCGAATAGAAAAAAGAGCCATCAAATTTTACAACCATCTAAAAACAAGTGACCCCAAAACATTCCATCACACAGCTCTACAATGTCAAGAGATGAAACAAGAGAAGAGTCCCCTCAGCCAGCTGGTTCTGAGGCTCAGGACAGCACTCAGAAAATCTGGCCCAACCAAATCATCACAAAACAAGTAAACTTCAACGCTATTTGGCTCTAAACAGACAGTACATGGTGGCAGACTATCTGACCGATGTGACTGATAGAAAACTGAGGAAAACACTGACTAGGTACAGACTCAGTGAACACAGTCTTGCTATAGAGACCGGTCGTCACAGACAAACCTGGCTGCCCAGAGAGGACAGGCTGTGCTCACTCTGCTCCAGGGGAGAGGTAGAGACAGAGCTGCATTTCCTATTACACTGTGACAAATACTCAGACCTAAGAGAATATTTATTTCCCACAATAATAATTCAATACAAAGAATTTGAAACTATAAAAGATGAAGAAAAATATCTAATATTTATTCGGTGAAAAGCCAAAATGTGCCTCCTGCCACAACCTGAGGGACAGCCAGTGAAAAGTGCAAAGTAATGTCGATAATATTTCTCATCTTGTTTTGTTTTGTCTTTCATACCACTTCATGTGTCTTCTCAGTCATGTTGACACTGGTCTACTACCATTGCTTTAATGTATTGTTGTTCTCATTAATATTGTTGTTGTAGTTGTTGTTAATGGTAATCCCATGTCCACTACTACTATTATTATTTCTGTTGGTCCAACCATTTATTTATATATAAACATATATTTTTATTTTATTTTTATTTTTCGATATGTATACTTTGACAATGTAAGTAATAATTAACTTGCCATGTCAATAAAGTAAATTGAACTGAATTGAATTGAATTGAGAGAGAGAGAGAGAGAGAGAGAGAGAGAGAGAGAGAGAGAGAGAGAGAGAGTCAGGGAGAGAGTCAGGGAGAGAGTCAGAGAGAGAGTCAGAGAGAGAGAGAGAGTGGCAGTCAGAAAGAGATGCAGTCAGAGAGAGAGTCAGAGAGAGAGAGGCAGTCAGAGAGAGAAAGAGAGTTGCAGTCAGAGAGAGAGGCAGTCAGAGAGAGAGAGAGGCAGTCAGAGAGAGAGGGGCAGTCAGAGAGAGAGAGAGAGAGAGACTGGCAGTCAGAGAGAGTGGCAGTCAGAGAGAGAGGCAGTCAGAGAGAGAGGCAGTCAGAGAGAGAGTCAGAGAGAGAGAGAGAGAGAGAGTCAGAGAGAGAGAGAGAGAGTGGCAGTCAGAGAGAGACGCAGTCAGAGAGAGAGTCAGAGAGAGAGAGGCAGTCAGAGAGAGAAAGAGAGTGGCAGTCAGAGAGAGAGTCAGTCAGAGAGAGAGAGAGGCAGTCAGAGAGAGAGTCAGAGAGAGAGAGGGGCAGTCAGAGAGAGATAGAGAGAGAGACTGGAAGTCAGAGAGCGTGGCAGTCAGAGAGAGAGGCAGTCAGAGAGAGAGGCAGTCAGAGAGAGAGTCAGAGAGAGAGAGTCAGAGAGAGATAGAGAGTGGCAGTCAGAGAGAGAGGCAGTCAGAGAGAGAGTCAGAGAGAGAGTGGCAGTCAGAGAGAGAGGCAGTCAGAGAGAGAGGCAGTCAGAGAGAGAGAGTCATTTAGAGAGGCAGTCAGAGAGAGAGAGAGAGTGGCAGTCAGAGAGAGAGGCAGTCAGAGAGAGAGTCAGAGAGAGAGAGTGGCAGTCAGCGAGAGAGAGGCAGTCAGAGAGAGAGGCAGTCAGAGAGAGAGGTAGTCAGAGAGAGAGTCAGATAGAGAGAGAGTGGAAGTCAGAGAGAGAGGCAGAGAGAGAGAGAGAGTGGCAGTCAGAGAGAGAGGCAGTCAGAGAGAGAGTCAGAGAGAGAGTGGCAGTCAGAGAGAGGCAGTCAGAGAGAGAGGCAGTCAGAGAGAGAGGCAGAGAGAGAGAGAGAAAGAGTGGCAGTCAGAGAGAGAGCGAGAGAGAGACTGGCAGTCAGAGAGAGTGGCAGTCAGAGAGAGAGGCAGTTAGAGAGAGAGGCAGTCGGAGAGAGAGTCAGAGAGAGAGTCAGAGAGAGATAGAGAGTGGCAGTCAGAGAGAGAGGCAGTCAGAGAGAGAGGCAGAGAGAGAGGCAGTCAGAGAGAGAGGCAGTCAGAGAGTCAGAGAGAGAGAGAGAGTGGCAGTCAGAGAGTGACAGTCAGAGAGAGAGTCAGAGAGAGAGAGAGAGTGGCAGTCAGAGAGAGAACGAGAGAGAGAGTGGCAGTCAGAGAGAGAGGCAGTCAGAGAGAGAGAGAGAGTGGCAATCAGAGAGAGAGCCAGTCAGAGAGAGAGTCAGAGAGAGAGAGAGAGTGGCAGTCAGAGAGAGAGTCAGAGAGAGAGAGTGGCAGTCAGAGAGAGAGGCAGTCAGGGAGAGAGTCAGAGAGAGAGAGAGACAGTGGCAGTCAGAGAGAGAGAGGCAGTCAGAGAGAGAGAGTCAGAGAGAGGCAGTCAGAGAGAGAGAGAGAGAGAGAGAGAGAGGCAGTCAGAGAGAGAGAGTCAGAGAGAGAGAGAGAGTGGCAGTCAGAGAGAGAGGCAGTCAGAGAGAGAGTCAGAGAGAGAGAGAGGCAGTCAGAGAGAGAGTCAGAGAGAGAGAGTGTGTGGCAGTCAGAGAGAGAGGCAGTCAGAGAGAGAGTCAGAGAGAGAGAGAGGCAGTCAGAGAGAGAGTCAGAGAGAGAGAGTGTGTGGCAGTCAGAGAGAGAGACAGTCAGAGAGAGAGTCAGAGAGAGAGAGAGGCAGTCAGAGAGAGAGTCAGAGAGAGAGAGTGTGTGGCAGTCAGAGAGAGAGGCAGTCAGAGAGAGAGTCAGAGAGAGAGAGAGGCAGTCAGAGAGAGAGTCAGAGAGAGAGAGTGTGTGGCAGTCAGAGAGAGAGGCAGTCAGAGAGAGAGTCAGAGAGAGAGAGGCAGTCAGAGAGAGAGTCAGAGAGAGAGAGTCAGAGAGAGGCATTCATGTAGGTGAACAGCTCCTGACTTGTTGTACCTTTCTGGTGAACATAGCAACATGGCCACTGAGACGGTGCTACCACTGAGAGCCACCCCTCCCTTTAAAAAAATAATTTTCCAGCAGAAATCAAAACAGAGAAGGGAATAATACATTTTAAACAACGAATTCAGAGGGGGAACACGGAAAATGTTGTTTGCCGACTGCTCACACAACAGGACTGTTCCAAACGTCTTATTTTACACAGACCACACTATTGCCTGGCATACAGCTGTAACCAGGCATTTCAGAAGGACCAGGAAAACATGTATCAGAACGGCACTGTCATGGTCCAGGTTAGTGAGCCTGCACTCAGCTCTTTTGTGTAGGACTTTCCCACCCTAGGGAAGATAGAGTAAAACCAAAAAGGATAAGGACAGCAACCCGACCTCTCCCCTCACCTCAGGCTCTCCAGCATGCAGCCCAGGCCCAGATCCACGCAACAGGTCTATCTTCCCCCCTGCCTGCCTGCATGCCCCCCCCCCCAGCTACACCACCATCAGCCTGCTGAGAGACAGGCTGGCTCTGATAGAGGTATGGGTTACTGAGCTAAAGGAGCATTACCCCAGCTACACTACCATCAGCCTGCTGAGAGACAGGCTGGCTCTGATAGAGGTATGGGTTACTGAGCTAAAGGAGCAGCCCCCAAGCTACACCACCTCCAGCCTGCTGAGAGACAGGCTGGCTCTGATAGAGGTATGGGTTACTGAGCTGAAGGAGAAGCTCCCCAGCTACACTACCATCAGCCTGCTGAGAGACAGGCTGGCTCTGATAGAGGTATGGGTTACTGAGCTAAAGGAGCATTACCCCAGCTACACTACCATCAGCCTGCTGAGAGACAGGCTGGCTCTGATAGAGGTATGGGTTACTGAGCTAAAGGAGCATTACCCCAGCTACACTACCATCAGCCTGCTGAGAGACAGCCTGGCTCTGATAGAGGTATGGGTTACTGAGCTAAAGGAGCAGCCCCCCAGCTACACCACCATCAGCCTGCTGAGAGACAGGCTGGCTCTGATAGAGGTATGGGTTACTGAGCTAAAAGAGCAGCCCCCCAGCTACACCACCATCAGCCTGCTGAGAGACAGGCTGGCTCTGATAGAGGTATGGGTTACTGAGCTAAAGGAGCATTACCCCAGCTACACTACCATCAGCCTGCTGAGAGACAGCCTGGCTCTGTTAGAGGTATGGGTTACTGAGCTGAAGGAGCAGCCCCCCAGCTACACCACCATCAGCCTGCTGAGAGACAGGCTGGCTCTGATAGAGGTATGGGTTACTGAGCTAAAGGAGCAGCCCCCAAGCTACACCACCTCCAGCCTGCTGAGAGACAGGCTGGCTCTGATAGAGGTATGGGTTACTGAGCTGAAGGAGAAGCTCCCCAGCTACACCACCATCAGCCTGCTGAGAGACAGGCTGGCTCTGATAGAGGTATGGGTTACTGAGCTAAAGGAGCATTACCCCAGCTACACTACCATCAGCCTGCTGAGAGACAGGCTGGCTCTGATAGAGGTATGGGTTACTGAGCTAAAGGAGCAGCCCCCCAGCTACACCACCATCAGCCTGCTGAGAGACAGGCTGGCTCTGATAGAGGTATGGGTTACTGAGCTAAAAGAGCAGCCCCCAAGCTACACCACCATCAGCCTGCAGGAGCTGAGAGCCTTCACCACAGCGCTTGAGGAGGTAAAGGCCACCATGAGGAGAGAGCCGGTGCAGGTAAAGGAGGAGATGGCAAAGGAGGTGTCTGTCATCAAGAAGGTGCTGCAGCACAGAGAACAGACTGTAGAGACTCCTAGAGAGAAGCTGCAGCCCCTCACCAACACAAACCCCCTCACTCTGTAGGATTGAGTGAAAGTAAACAGCCCCTCCAAAACATCTGCACTTAATTACACTAAACACACTCACACGGCTATTGTACTTCAAGTTTACTTGTTCAATGAACAGGACGAGAACAAATGTTTGCTGTTATCCTGTTCATCTCACTCTGAACAACTTAGGAGTTGGTAGTTACTGTATTTCTGACTGCTATTCTTTCTTTTTGCAACATGAAATCACTATCAGTCAGCATGTGGAACATTCAGGGCCTAAACTCATCAACCTTTGGACTGAAAAATGTGTCACTGGAGTTCACTTTTATTGTTGTTAAAGACGTTGATGTAGACATTCTGCAGGAGACATGGTGTAAGGCCCACAGGCTACAGAGAGGTAATTGTGCAATTACAGAAACACAGCTCTGTCAATAGAGACAGAGACTCTGGAGGATTGATCATTTGGTACAAATCCAAACTACAAAATCCAATTGATCCCCTCAAAATAGGTAAATATCACATTTGGTTTAAACCGATAAAAACTTGTACTGACAGAAAAAGATGTGTTCCTTTCCGCAATATATATCCCCCCTCAGAATCCCCATATTACTCAGAGGAGATCTCCCCCCCCCCCCCCTCAGAATCCCCATATTACTCAGAGGAGATCCCCCCCCCCCCCTCAGAATCCCCATATTACTCAGAGGAGATCTGCACCACAGCGGGACCTGAGACAGAGCTGCATTTCCTGACAAAATGTCAAAAACATAAAACAATTAGAGAGTGTAATTTCATCAAATTTGATACCCTTATTCAAGATTTCAAAGACCTCTTTGATGAGAATAGGCTACCAGTCCTGTTGGGGGAGGACACAGAGAGCTGTGGGTTAGAAGCGTACTATATTGTTGCCTGCCATAAGATGAGGGACAGTGTCTGACAGACCAACCAATCTGCACATGTCCTCTATGCTTATTGTTATTGTTCAATGTATGGTTATTTTGACCCCTGAATATTGTTGTTACTGTTGTCTCGTTGACAATATAGGTTATTATTATTTTAATCATGTTAATATTGTACATTTCCAAAGTAAGCTTTGGCAATATGTACATTGTTACCTCATGCCAATAAAGTAAACTGAATTGAAATTGAATTGAGAAAAAGAGAGCGAGAGAGAGAAAACGAGTGAGTGAGAGAGAGAGAATGTGTGTAAGTGTGTTTCTCTCTATAAACTCATATTACATGGTGTGTAACTACAGAAGGTGGGGATTGTCTCTCTCAACTGCACTCTACTATACCTCCTCTCCTCCTTTATCCCTCGCTACCGATCCATCATCCACTTTTTAATTGTCCCATCATCTTTGTCCTCTCTGCTTTTCTTACCCTCTCGTTTCCTCCCAATCTGTCCTTTCTTGTTTTCATATCTTCGTCTTTCATGTTCCCTCTGTCTTCATCCATCTCCATCCTTTCATCTCGATTTTCACCTTCATCTTTCCTCCCTTTCTATCCAACCATCATCAACGTCAATAGATGAACAGAGTGACACCCTCTGTAAGTCTCTCTTCCTGCCACACGCATCTCATTCTCTTTGTCTTTGTCCTCTTCCCTCTCTCTCCTTCCTCCTTTCCTTGCTGTCTTTTCCCTTTCAACCCCTCTGCACCTCTGTCTTTCTCCATCCATCTCTCAATATGTTTATCTATTTACCTCTGTTCCTGTCATCTTTCCCCACTTTCTCTCTTTTCGCCAATCCCTTTTTTCTCTCACTCGTTTTGGACGTCAGCAGATTTATTGGACTCTACAGTTCATAAAACAAAGAGAGTGTGCGCTAAACTAAATAAAACAACAGAAATGCATTCTGGGGGATAACTTAATATACCTCCTGGCCGCCCTCACAACGGAATGTTTAAGGTGTTAATAACAGACCTGTCACTACAGGTGGAAATGGAAATGTTAACAGTCCAATTTCCTATTGTTTGTTTCTTCCTGTAAACAAGTGTGCAACTAGTTTCCAGGAAGTGCTGTGGTTTGAGTCGTATCACATTATTGGGCCTTGAAACTCAACACTGACACCAGAGTGTCACGACTTCCGCCGAAGTCGGTCCCCCTCCTTGTTCGGGCGGCGTTCGGCGGTCGACGTCACTGGCCTTCTAGCCATTGCCAATCCACTTTTCATTTTCCATTTGTTTTGTCTTTGTTTTACACACCTGGTTTCAATTCCCCAATTACATGTTCATTATTTAACCCTCTGCTTTCCCCATGGTTTTTGTGCGTGATTGTTTTATGTATGTTCGGTCCGCTATTGTGGGCTCGGTATTACGACATGTTATTGGAATATTTGAGTAAAGTTACTTGTATTACTCATCTCTGCTGTCCTGCGCCTGACTCCTCTGCACCAGCTACACCCAGACCACTATACAGAGAGGGGCTAATATGAGCCATAGAGGAGGACTAGGGCAACTTGGGAGCCCATCAACAAGATGTGATCAACTTTCCGCTATAGGTACTCTAGTTATGAGTAATGAAATTATCATCAGCAACCACAACCTTTGTAGTGAAGGCTGTGAAACTAAAGGAGATGGTGAGAGCTTGGAGTTTAAATCAGGGGAAAGGGAGCAAACTGACGTCATAGTCATCCTTATATCCATCAGTCATCCAGTTCCTTTTCCTCCCACAGCAAGTTTTTTTTTTAAGAGGCCGGGTGAGAAGGCTAGGATCGAGGATTTTGTGTGTGTGTGTGTGTGTGTGTGCGCGCGCATGTGCGCGTGTTTGTGTGTGCCTGCATCCGAGTGTGTGCGCACATGCATTTATGTGTGTAATCTGGTGTCCTGGCAAGGGGCAGCGCTGCCCGCTGGGGGGATGAGTTATGTTGGTGTGGGGCGCTTGGTTCCCTGGTTCCCTGGTTCCCTGGTGCCCTGCTCTCCTGCTGCTAAGAGCTCTACATCAGATTCCCATTGAGCCGATGAAATGGACCCGGCACTGGGCCAAGCCAGAGGCTGAGACAGAGGAGGGGAACAGAGAGAGGGATGGAGTGGGAGAAGGGTGGAAGAGGAGAGGGAAGGAGGAGAGGGATGGAGGAGGAGAAGGGTGAGAGGAATGGAGGGGGATGGGAGAGGAGAGCGATGGAGTGGGAGAGGATGGATGAAGAGAGGGATGGCGAAGGAAATATATGGATGGAAGAAGAAAAAAAGGATAGGGATGGAGGGAGGAGAGTGATGGGGGAGGAGAGGAATAGCTAACTGTGGAGGGGGAGAGGGCTTACAGCCAGGTGCTCTGTACTGTACAACACCATCCCACCGTTATCTGCTACAGGAACAAATTAAACTGCACTTTACTCTGATAGCAACACTAAATTACCTCAATGTTTTGCTATTGTGGCTGGTTGAGGTGTGCTTGGTTCTGGTGTGCTTGGTTCTGATGTTATTGCTGCCAAAGTTACCACTGGAACTGCTATTACTGCCATTGCCACAGATAATAGTTGCATTACCACTGTAACTGTGTATCATGGCCAGTACCACCTCTGTAACAGCATCGTGGACAGTACAAACACTAGAACTGCATCACGGCCAGTACCAACCATGGAACTGTGTGTCATGGCCAGTACCACCACTTTAACATGGCCAGTACCAACACTATATCTGTGTGTCATGGCCAGTACCAACACTGGAACTGCATCATGGCCAGTACCAACACTGTAACTGTATCATGGCCAGTACCACCACTGTATCGTGGCCAGTACCACCACTGGAACTGCATCATGGCCAGTACCACCTACCAACACTGTAACATGGCCAGTACCACCACTGTAACATGGCCAGTACCACCACTGGAGCTGTATCGTGGCCAGTACCACCACTGGAACTGCATCATGGTCATTACCACCACTGTAACTGTATCATGGCCAGTACCACTACTGCATCATGACCAGTACAACCACTGTAACTGTATCATGGCCAGTACCACAACTGTAACTGTATCATGGCCAGTACCACCACTGGACCTGTGCATCATGGCCAGTACCACCACTGGAACTGCATCATGGCCAGTACCACCACTGTATCATGGCCAATACCACCACTGTATCATGGCCACTACCACCACTGTATCATGGCCAGTACCAACACTGTAACATGGCCAGTACCACCACTGGAACTGCATCATGGCCAGTACCACCACTGTATCATGGCCAGTACCAACACTGTAACATGGCCAGTACCACCACTAGAACTGCATCATGGCCAGTACCACCACTGTATCATGGCCAGTACCAACACTGTAACACGGCCAGTACCACCACTGGAACTGCATCATGGCCAGTACCACCACTGTATCATGGCCAGTACCAACACTGTAACATGGCCAGTACCACCACTGGAACTGCATCATGGCCAGTAACAACACTGTATCATGGCCAGTACCACCACCGGAACTGCATCATGGCCAGTACCAACACTGTAACATGGCCAGTACCACCACTGGAACTGTATCCTGGCCAGTACCACCACTGTAACATGGCCAGTACCACCACTGTAACTGTATCATGGTAATTACCACCACTGGAACTGTATCATGGTCATTGCCACCACTGAAACTGTATCATGGCCAGTACCAACACTGTAACATGGCCAGTACCAACACCGTAACATGGCCAGTACCAACACCGTAACATGGCCACTGGAACTGTGTCATGGCCAGTACCACCACTGGAACTGTGTATCATGGCCAGTACCACCACTGGAACTGTGTAATGTCCAGTACCACCCCTGGAACTGTGTGTCATGGTAATTACCACCACTGGAACTGTATCCTGGCCAGTACCACCACTGTAACATGGCCAGTACCACCACTGTAACTGTATCATGGTAATTACCACCACTGGAACTGTATCATGGTCATTACCACCACTGTAACTGTATCATGGTCATTACCACAACTGTAACATTGCCAGTACCACCACTGTAACTGTATCATGGTCATTACCACCACTGTAACTGTATCATGGCCAATACCACCACTGGAACTGTGTTATGGCCAGTACCACCACTGGAACTGTGTTATGTCCAGTACCACCCCTGGAACTGTGTGTCATGGTAATTACCACCACTGGAACTGTATCATGGTCATTACCACCACTGTAACATTGCCAGTACCACCACTGGAACTGTGTCATGTCCAGTACCACCACTGGAACTGCATCATGGCCAGTAACAACACTGTAACATGGCCAGTACCAACACTGGAACTGCATCATGGCCAGTACCACCACTGTATCATGGCCAGTACCACCACCGGAACTGCATCATGGCCAGTACCAACACTGTAACATGGCCAGTACCACCACTGGAACTGTATCCTGGCCAGTACCACCACTGTAACATGGCCAGTACCACCACTGTAACTGTATCATGGTAATTACCACCACTGGAACTGTATCATGGTCATTACCACCACTGTAACTGTATCATGGCCAGTACCAACACTGTAACATGGCCAGTACCAACACCGTACAATGGCCAGTACCAACACCGTAACATGGCCACTGGAACTGTGTGTCATGGCCAGTACCACCACTGGAACTGTGTGTCATGGCCAGTACCACCACTGGAACTGTGTCTCATGGCGAGTACCACGACTGGAACTGTGTGTCATGGCCAGTACAGCCCCTGGACCTGTATCATGGTCATTACCACCACTGTAACATGGCCAGTACCACCACTGTAACTGTGTATCATGGCCAGTACCACCACTGGAACTGTGTGTTATGGCCAGTACCACCACTGGAACTGTGTGTCATGGCCAGTACCACCACTGGAACTGTGTATCATGGCCAGTACCACCACTGGAACTGTGTGTCTTGGCCAGTACCACCACTGGAACTGTGTATCATGGCCAGTACCACCACTGGAACTGTGTGTCATGGCCAGTATCACCCCTGGAACTGTGTGTCATGGCCAGTACCACAACTGGAACTGTGTGTCATGGCCAGTACCACCACTGGAACTGTGTGCCATGGCCAGTACCACAACTGGAACTGTGTGTCATGGCCAGTACCACCACTGGAACTGTGTCATGGCCAGTAACACCCCTGGAACTGTGTGTCATGGCCATTACCAACACTGGAACTGTGTGTCATGGCCAGTACCACCACTGGAACTGTGTCTCATGGCCAGTACCTCCCCTGGAACTCTGTATCATGGTAATTACCACCACTGGAACTGTATCATGGTCATTACCACCACTGTAACATTGCCAGTACCACCACTGGAACTGTGGCATGTCCAGTACCACCCCTGGAACTGTGTGTCATGGCCAGTACCACGCCTGGAACTGTGTGTCATGGCCAGTACCACCACTGGAACTGTGTGTCATGGCCAGTACCTCCTCTGGAACTGTGTGTCATGGCCAGTACCACCCTTGGAACTGTGTATCATGGCCAGTACCACCACTGGAACTGTGTGCCATGGCCAGTACCACAACTGGAACTGTGTGTCATGGCCAGTACCACCACTGGAACTGTGTCATGGCCAGTAACACCCCTGGAACTGTGTGTCATGGCCATTACCAACACTGGAACTGTGTGTCATGGCCAGTACCACCACTGGAACTGTGTCTCATGGCCAGTACCTCCCCTGGAACTCTGTATCATGGCCAGTACCACCCCTGGAACTGTGTGTCATGGCCAGTACCAACACTGGAACTGTGTGTCATGGCCAGTACCACCACTGGAACTGTGTATCATGACCAGTATCAACACTGGAACTGTGAATCATGGCCAGTACCAACACTGGAACTGTGTGTCATGGTCAGTACCACCACTGGAACTGTGTGTCATGGCCAGTACCACCACTGGAACTGCATCATGGCCAGTACCACCACTGGAACTGCATCATGGCCAGTACCACCACTGTATCATGGCCAGTACCACCACTGTATCATGGCCACTACCACCACTGTATCATGGCCAGTACCAACACTGTAACATGGCCAGTACCACCACTGGAACTGCATCATGGCCAGTACCACCACTGTATCATGGCCAGTACCAACACTGTAACATGGCCAGTACCACCACTGGAACTTCATCATGGCCAGTACCACCACTGTATCATGGCCAGTACCAACACTGTAACATGGCCAGTACCACCACTGGAACTGCATCATGGCCAGTACCACCACTGTATCATGGCCAGTACCAACACTGTAACATGGCCAGTACCACCACTGGAACTGCATCATGGCCAGTAACAACACTGTATCATGGCCAGTACCACCACCGGAACTGCATCATGGCCAGTACCAACACTGTAACATGGCCAGTACCACCACTGGAACTGTATCATGGTAATTACCACCACTGGAACTGTGTCTTGTCCAGTACCACCCCTGGAACTGTGTATCATGGCCAGTACCACCACTGGAACTGTGTGTCTTGACCAGTACCACCACTGGAACTGTGTATCATGGCCAGTACCACCACTGGAACTGTGTGTCATGGCCAGTACCACCCCTGGAACTGTGTGTCATGGCCAGTACCACAACTGGAACTGTGTGTCATGGTCAGTACCACAACTGGAACTGTGTCTCATGGCCAGTACCACCACTGGGACTGTGTGTCATGGTAATTACCACCACTGGAACTGTATCATGGTCATTACCACCACTGTAACATTGCCAGTACCACCACTGGAACTGTGGCATGTCCAGTACCACCCCTGGAACTGTGTGTCATGGCCAGTACCACGCCTGGAACTGTGTGTCATGGCCAGTACCAACACTGGAACTGTGTATCATGGCCAGTACCACCACTGGAAATGTGTGTCATGGCCAGTACCACCACTGGAACTGTGTGTCATGGCCAGTACCACCCCTGGAACTGTGTGTCATGGCCAGTACCAACACTGGAACTGTGTATCATGGCCAGTACCACCACTGGAACTGTGTGTCATGGCCAGTACCACCACTGGAACTGTGTGTCATGGCCAGTACCACAACTGGAACTGTGTCTCATGGCCAGTACCACCACTGGAACTGTGTGTCATGGTAATTACCACCACTGGAACTGTATCATGGTCATTACCACCACTGTAACATTGCCAGTACCACCACTGGAACTGTGGCATGTCCAGTACCACTCCTGGAACTGTGTGTCATGGCCAGTACCACGCCTGGAACTGTGTGTCATGGCCAGTACCAACACTGGAACTGTGTATCATGGCCAGTACCACCACTGGAACTGTGTGTCATGGCCAGTACCACCACTGGAACTGTGTGTCATGGCCAGTACCACCCCTGGAACTGTGTGTCATGGCCAGTACCACCCTTGGAACTGTGTATCATGGCCAGTACCACCACTGGAACTGTGTGCCATGGCCAGTACCACAACTGGAACTGTGTGTCATGGCCAGTACCACCACTGGAACTGTGTCATGACCAGTAACACCCCTGGAACTGTGTGTCATGGCCATTACCAACACTGGAACTGTGTGTCATGGCCAGTACCACCACTGGAACTGTGTCTCATGACCAGTACCTCCCCTGGAACTCTGTATCATGGCCAGTACCACCCCTGGAACTGTGTGTCATGGCCAGTACCAACACTGGAACTGTGTGTCATGGCCAGTACCACCACTGGAACTGTGTATCATGACCAGTACCAACACTGGAACTGTGAATCATGGCCAGTACCAACACTGGAACTGTGTGTCATGGTCAGTACCACCACTGGAACTGTGTGTCATGGCCAGTACCACCACTGGAACTGCATCATGGCCAGTACCACCACTGGAACTGCATCATGGCCAGTACCACCACTGTATCATGGCCAGTACCACCACTGTATCATGGCCACTACCACCACTGTATAATGGCCAGTACCAACACTGTAACATGGCCAGTACCACCACTGGAACTGCATCATGGCCAGTACCACCACTGTATCATGGCCAGTACCAACACTGTAACATGGCCAGTACCACCACTGGAACTGCATCATGGCCAGTACCACCACTGTATCATGGCCAGTACCAACACTGTAACATGGCCAGTACCACCACTGGAACTGCATCATGGCCAGTACCACCACTGTATCATGGCCAGTACCAACACTGTAACATGGCCAGTACCACCACTGGAACTGCATCATGGCCAGTAACAACACTGTATCATGGCCAGTACCACCACCGGAACTGCATCATGGCCAGTACCAACACTGTAACATGGCCAGTACCACCACTGGAACTGTATCCTGGCCAGTACCACCACTGTAACATGGCCAGTACCACCACTGTAACTGTATCATGGTAATTACCACCACTGGAACTTTATCATGGTCATTGACACCACTGTAACTGTATCATGGCCAGTACCAACACTGTAACATGGCCAGTACCAACACCGTAACATGGCCAGTACCAACACCGTAACATGGCCACTTGAACTGTGTCATGGCCAGTACCACCACTGGAACTGTGTATCATGGCCAGTACCACCACTGGAACTGTGTCATGTCCAGTACCACCCCTGGAACTGTGTGTCATGGTAATTACCACCACTGGAAATGTATCCTGGCCAGTACCACCACTGTAACATGGCCAGTACCACCACTGTAACTGTATCATGGTAATTACCACCACTGGAACTGTATCATGGTCATTACCACCACTGTAACTGTATCATGGTCATTACCACCACTGTAACATTGCCAGTACCACCACTGTGACTGTATCATGGTCATTACCACCACTGTAACTGTATCATGGCCAATACCACCACTGGAACTGTGTCATGGCCAGTACCACCACTGGAACTGTGTTATGTCCAGTACCACCCCTGGAACTGTGTGTCATGGTAATTACCACCACTGGAACTGTATCATGGTCATTACCACCACTGTAACATTGCCAGTACCACCACTGGAACTGTGTCATGTCCAGTACCACCACTGGAACTGCATCATGGCCAGTAACAACACTGTAACATGGCCAGTACCAACACTGGAACTGCATCATGGCCAGTACCACCACTGTATCATGGCCAGTACCACCACCGGAACTGCATCATGGCCAGTACCAACACTGTAACATGGCCAGTACCACCACTGGAACTGTATCCTGGCCAGTACCACCACTGTAACATGGCCAGTACCACCACTGTAACTGTATCATGGTAATTACCACCACTGGAACTGTATCATGGCCAGTACCAACACTGTAACATGGCCAGTACCACCACTGGAACTGTATCCTGGCCAGTACCACCACTGTAACATGGCCAGTACCACCACTGTAACTGTATCATGGTCATTACCACCACTGTAACTGTATCATGGCCAGTACCAACACTGTAACATAGCCAGTACCAACACCGTACGATGGCCAGTACCAACACCGTAACATGGCCAGTACCAACACCGTAACATGGCCACTGGAACTGTGTCATGGCCAGTACCACCACTGGAACTGTGTATCATGGCCAGTACCACCACTGGAACTGTGTCATGTCCAGTACCACCCCTGGAACTGTGTGTCATGGTAATTACCACCACTGGAACTGTATCCTGGCCAGTACCACCACTGTAACATGGCCAGTACCACCACTGTAACTGTATCATGGTAATTACCACCACTGGAACTGTATCATGGTCATTACCACCACTGTAACTGTATCATGGTCATTACCACAACTGTAACATTGCCAGTACCACCACTGTAACTGTATCATGGTCATTACCACCACTGTAACTGTATCATGGCCAATACCACCACT
Source organism: Oncorhynchus mykiss (assembly GCF_013265735.2). Lineage (NCBI taxonomy): Eukaryota > Metazoa > Chordata > Actinopteri > Salmoniformes > Salmonidae > Oncorhynchus > Oncorhynchus mykiss. The sequence goes on from NC_048588.1 coordinate 26,310,081, forward strand.
GGAACTGTGTTATGGCCAGTACCACCACTGGAACTGTGTTATGTCCAGTACCACCCCTGGAACTGTGTGTCATGGTAATTACCACCACTGGAACTGTATCATGGTCATTACCACCACTGTAACATTGCCAGTACCACCACTGGAACTGTGTCATGTCCAGTACCACCACTGGAACTGCATCATGGCCAGTAACAACACTGTAACATGGCCAGTACCAACACTGGAACTGCATCATGGCCAGTACCACCACTGTATCATGGCCAGTACCACCACCGGAACTGCATCATGGCCAGTACCAACACTGTAACATGGCCAGTACCACCACTGGAACTGTATCCTGGCCAGTACCACCACTGTAACAAGGCCAGTACCACCACTGTAACTGTATCATGGTAATTACCACCACTGGAACTGTATCATGGCCAGTACCAACACTGTAACATGGCCAGTACCAACACCGTACGATGGCCAGTACCAACACCGTAACATGGCCACTGGAACTGTGTGTCATGGCCAGTACCACCACTGGAACTGTGTGTCATGGCCAGTACCACCACTGGAACTGTGTCTCATGGCCAGTACCACGACTGGAACTGTGTGTCATGGCCAGTACAGCCCCTGGACCTGTATCATGGCCAGTACCACCACTGGAACTGTGTGTCATGGCCAGTACCACCCCTGGAACTGTGTGTCATGGCCAGTACCACAACTGGAACTGTGTGTCATGGCCAGTACCACAACTGGAACTGTGTCTCATGGCCAGTACCACCACTGGAACTGTGTGTCATGGTAATTACCACCACTGGAACTGTATCATGGTCATTACCACCACTGTAACATTGCCAGTACCACCACTGGAACTGTGGCATGTCCAGTACCACCCCTGGAACTGTGTGTCATGGCCAGTACCACGCCTGGAACTGTGTGTCATGGCCAGTACCAACAATGGAACTGTGTATCATGGCCAGTACCACCACTGGAACTGTGTGTCATGGCCAGTACCACCACTGGAACTGTGTGTCATGGCCAGTACCACCCCTGGAACTGTGTGTCATGGCCAGTACCACCCTTGGAACTGTGTATCATGGCCAGTACCAACACTGGAACTGTGAATCATGGCCAGTACCAACACTGGAACTGTGTGTCATGGTCAGTACCACCACTGGAACTGTGTGTCATGGTCAGTACCACCACTGGAACTGTGTGTCATGGCCAGTACCACCACTGGAACTGCATCATGGCCAGTACCACCACTGGAACTGCATCATGGCCAGTACCACCACTGTATCATGGCCAGTACCACCACTGTATCATGGCCACTACCACCACTGTATCATGGCCAGTACCAACACTGTAACATGGCCAGTACCACCACTGGAACTGCATCATGGCCAGTACCACCACTGTATCATGGCCAGTACCAACACTGTAACATGGCCAGTACCACCACTGGAACTTCATCATGGCCAGTACCACCACTGTATCATGGCCAGTACCAACACTGTAACATGGCCAGTACCACCACTGGAACTGCATCATGGCCAGTACCACCACTGTATCATGGCCAGTACCAACACTGTAACATGGCCAGTACCACCACTGGAACTGCATCATGTCCAGTAACAACACTGTATCATGGCCAGTACCACCACCGGAACTGCATCATGGCCAGTACCAACACTGTAACATGGCCAGTACCACCACTGGAACTGTATCCTGGCCAGTACCACCACTGTAACATGGCCAGTACCACCACTGTAACTGTATCATGGTAATTACCACCACTGGAACTGTATCATGGTCATTGCCACCACTGTAACTGTATCATGGCCAGTACCAACACTGTAACATGGCCAGTACCAACACCGTAACATGGCCAGTACCAACACCGTAACATGGCCACTGGAACTGTGTCATGGCCAGTACCACCACTGGAACTGTGTATCATGGCCAGTACCACCACTGGAACTGTGTCATGTCCAGTACCACCCCTGGAACTGTGTGTCATGGTAATTACCACCACTGGAACTGTATCCTGGCCAGTACCACCACTGTAACATGGCCAGTACCACCACTGTAACTGTATCATGGTAATTACCACCACTGGAACTGTATCATGGTCATTACCACCACTGTAACTGTATCATGGTCATTACCACAACTGTAACATTGCCAGTACCACCACTGGAACTGTGTGTCATGGCCAGTACCACCCCTGGAACTGTGTGTCATGGCCAGTACCACAACTGGAACTGTGTGTCATGGCCAGTACCACAACTGGAACTGTGTCTCATGGCCAGTACCACCACTGGAACTGTGTGTCATGGTAATTACCACCACTGGAACTGTATCATGGTCATTACCACCACTGTAACATTGCCAGTACCACCACTGGAACTGTGGCATGTCCAGTACCACCCCTGGAACTGTGTGTCATGGCCAGTACCACGCCTGGAACTGTGTGTCATGGCCAGTACCAACAATGGAACTGTGTATCATGGCCAGTACCACCACTGGAACTGTGTGTCATGGCCAGTACCACCACTGGAACTGTGTGTCATGGCCAGTACCACCCCTGGAACTGTGTGTCATGGCCAGTACCACCCTTGGAACTGTGTATCATGGCCAGTACCAACACTGGAACTGTGAATCATGGCCAGTACCAACACTGGATCTGTGTGTCATGGTCAGTACCACCACTGGAACTGTGTGTCATGGTCAGTACCACCACTGGAACTGTGTGTCATGGCCAGTACCACCACTGGAACTGCATCATGGCCAGTACCACCACTGGAACTGCATCATGGCCAGTACCACCACTGTATCATGGCCAGTACCACCACTGTATCATGGCCACTACCACCACTGTATCATGGCCAGTACCAACACTGTAACATGGCCAGTACCACCACTGGAACTGCATCATGGCCAGTACCACCACTGTATCATGGCCAGTACCAACACTGTAACATGGCCAGTACCACCACTGGAACTTCATCATGGCCAGTACCACCACTGTATCATGGCCAGTACCAACACTGTAACATGGCCAGTACCACCACTGGAACTGCATCATGGCCAGTACCACCACTGTATCATGGCCAGTACCAACACTGTAACATGGCCAGTACCACCACTGGAACTGCATCATGGCCAGTAACAACACTGTATCATGGCCAGTACCACCACCGGAACTGCATCATGGCCAGTACCAACACTGTAACATGGCCAGTACCACCACTGGAACTGTATCCTGGCCAGTACCACCACTGTAACATGGCCAGTACCACCACTGTAACTGTATCATGGTAATTACCACCACTGGAACTGTATCATGGTCATTGCCACCACTGTAACTGTATCATGGCCAGTACCAACACTGTAACATGGCCAGTACCAACACCGTAACATGGCCAGTACCAACACCGTAACATGGCCACTGGAACTGTGTCATGGCCAGTACCACCACTGGAACTGTGTATCATGGCCAGTACCACCACTGGAACTGTGTCATGTCCAGTACCACCCCTGGAACTGTGTGTCATGGTAATTACCACCACTGGAACTGTATCCTGGCCAGTACCACCACTGTAACATGGCCAGTACCACCACTGTAACTGTATCATGGTAATTACCACCACTGGAACTGTATCATGGTCATTACCACCACTGTAACTGTATCATGGTCATTACCACAACTGTAACATTGCCAGTACCACCACTGTAACTGTATCATGGTCATTACCACCACTGGAACTGTATCATGGCCAATACCACCACTGGAACTGTGTTATGGCCAGTACCACCACTGGAACTGTGTTATGTCCAGTACCACCCCTGGAACTGTGTGTCATGGTAATTACCACCACTGGAACTGTATCATGGTCATTACCACCACTGTAACATTGCCAGTACCACCACTGGAACTGTGTCATGTCCAGTACCACCACTGGAACTGCATCATGGCCAGTAACAACACTGTAACATGGCCAGTACCAACACTGGAACTGCATCATGGCCAGTACCACCACTGTATCATGGCCAGTACCACCACCGGAACTGCATCATGGCCAGTACCAACACTGTAACATGGCCAGTACCAACACTGGAACTGTATCCTGGCCAGTACCACCACTGTAACATGGCCAGTACCACCACTGTAACTGTATCATGGTAATTACCACCACTGGAACTGTATCATGGTCATTACCACCACTGTAACTGTATCATGGCCAGTACCAACACTGTAACATGGCCAGTACCAACACCGTACGATGGCCAGTACCAACACCGTAACATGGCCACTGGAACTGTGTGTCATGGCCAGTACCACCACTGGAACTGTGTGTCATGGCCAGTACCACCACTGGAACTGTGTCTCATGGCCAGTACCACGACTGGAACTGTGTGTCATGGCCAGTACAGCCCTGGACCTGTATCATGGTCATTACCACCACTGTAACATGGCCAGTACCACCACTGTAGCTGTGTATCATGGCCAGTACCACCACTGGACATGTGTGTTATGGCCAGTACCACCACTGGAACTGTGTGTCATGGCCAGTACCACCACTGGAACTGTGTCTTGTCCAGTACCACCCCTGGAACTGTGTATCATGGCCAGTACCACCACTGGAACTGTGTGTCTTGGCCAGTACCACCACTGGAAATGTGTATCATGGCCAGTACCACCACTGGAACTGTGTGTCATGGCCAGTACCACCCCTGGAACTGTGTGTCATGGCCAGTACCACAACTGGAACTGTGTGTCATGGCCAGTACCACAACTGGAACTGTGTCTCATGGCCAGTACCACCACTGGGACTGTGTGTCATGGTAATTACCACCACTGGAACTGTATCATGGTCATTACCACCACTGTAACATTGCCAGTACCACCACTGGAACTGTGGCATGTCCAGTACCACCCCTGGAACTGTGTGTCATGGCCAGTACCACGCCTGGAACTGTGTGTCATGGCCAGTACCAACACTGGAACTGTGTATCATGGCCAGTACCACCACTGGAACTGTGTGTCATGGCCAGTACCACCACTGGAACTGTGTGTCATGGCCAGTACCACCCCTGGAACTGTGTGTCATGGCCAGTACCAACACTGGAACTGTGTATCATGGCCAGTACCACCACTGGAACTGTGTGTCATGGCCAGTACCACCACTGGAACTGTGTGTCGTGGCCAGTACCACCCCTGGAACTGTGTGTCATGGCCAGTACCACCCCTGGAACTGTGTGTCATGGCCAGTACCACGCCTGGAACTGTGTGTCATGGCCAGTACCACCACTGGAACTGTGTATCATGGCCAGTACCACCACTGGAACTGTGTGTCATGGCCAGTACCACCCCTGGAACTGTGTATCATGGCCAGTACCACCACTGGAACTGTGTATCATGGCCAGTACCACCACTGGAACTGTGTGTCATGGCCAGTACCAACACTGTAATATGGCCAGTACCACGACTGGAACTGTGTGTCATGGCCAGTACAGCCCCTGGACCTGTATCATGGTCATTACCACCACTGTAACATGGCCAGTACCACCACTGTAACTGTGTATCATGGCCAGTACCACCACTGGAACTGTGTGTTATGGCCAGTACCACCACTGGAACTGTGTGTCATGGCCAGTACCACCACTGGAACTGTGTATCATAGTCAGTACCACCACTGGAACTGTGTTTCTTGGCCAGTACCACCACTGGAACTGTGTATCATGGCCAGTACCACCACTGGAACTGTGTGTCATGGCCAGTACCACCCCTGGAACTGTGTGTCATGGCCAGTACCACAACTGGAACTGTGTGTCATGGCCAGTACCACAACTGGAACTGTGTCTCATGGCCAGTACCACCACTGGAACTGTGTGTCATGGTAATTACCACCACTGGAACTGTATCATGGTCATTACCACCACTGTAACATTGCCAGTACCACCACTGGAACTGTGGCATGTCCAGTACCACTCCTGGAACTGTGTGTCATGGCCAGTACCACGCCTGGAACTGTGTGTCATGGCCAGTACCAACACTGGAACTGTGTATCATGGCCAGTACCACCACTGGAACTGTGTGTCATGGCCAGTACCACCACTGGAACTGTGTGTCATGGCCAGTACCACCCCTGGAACTGTGTGTCATGGCCAGTACCACCCTTGGAACTGTGTATCATGGCCAGTACCACCACTGGAACTGTGTGCCATGGCCAGTACCACAACTGGAACTGTGTGTCATGGCCAGTACCACCACTGGAACTGTGTCATGACCAGTAACACCCCTGGAACTGTGTGTCATGGCCATTACCAACACTGGAACTGTGTGTCATGGCCAGTACCACCACTGGAACTGTGTCTCATGACCAGTACCTCCCCTGGAACTCTGTATCATGGCCAGTACCACCCCTGGAACTGTGTGTCATGGCCAGTACCAACACTGGAACTGTGTGTCATGGCCAGTACCACCACTGGAACTGTGTATCATGACCAGTACCAACACTGGAACTGTGAATCATGGCCAGTACCAACACTGGAACTGTGTGTCATGGTCAGTACCACCACTGGAACTGTGTGTCATGGCCAGTACCACCACTGGAACTGCATCATGGCCAGTACCACCACTGGAACTGCATCATGGCCAGTACCACCACTGTATCATGGCCAGTACCACCACTGTATCATGGCCACTACCACCACTGTATAATGGCCAGTACCAACACTGTAACATGGCCAGTACCACCACTGGAACTGCATCATGGCCAGTACCACCACTGTATCATGGCCAGTACCAACACTGTAACATGGCCAGTACCACCACTGGAACTGCATCATGGCCAGTACCACCACTGTATCATGGCCAGTACCAACACTGTAACATGGCCAGTACCACCACTGGAACTGCATCATGGCCAGTACCACCACTGTATCATGGCCAGTACCAACACTGTAACATGGCCAGTACCACCACTGGAACTGCATCATGGCCAGTAACAACACTGTATCATGGCCAGTACCACCACCGGAACTGCATCATGGCCAGTACCAACACTGTAACATGGCCAGTACCACCACTGGAACTGTATCCTGGCCAGTACCACCACTGTAACATGGCCAGTACCACCACTGTAACTGTATCATGGTAATTACCACCACTGTAACTGTATCATGGTCATTGCCACCACTGTAACTGTATCATGGCCAGTACCAACACTGTAACATGGCCAGTACCAACACCGTAACATGGCCAGTACCAACACCGTAACATGGCCACTGGAACTGTGTCATGGCCAGTACCACCACTGGAACTGTGTATCATGGCCAGTACCACCACTGGAACTGTGTCATGTCCAGTACCACCCCTGGAACTGTGTGTCATGGTAATTACCACCACTGGAAATGTATCCTGGCCAGTACCACCACTGTAACATGGCCAGTACCACCACTGTAACTGTATCATGGTAATTACCACCACTGGAACTGTATCATGGTCATTACCACCACTGTAACTGTATCATGGTCATTACCACCACTGTAACATTGCCAGTACCACCACTGTGACTGTATCATGGTCATTACCACCACTGTAACTGTATCATGGCCAATACCACCACTGGAACTGTGTAATGGCCAGTACCACCACTGGAACTGTGTTATGTCCAGTACCACCCCTGGAACTGTGTGTCATGGTAATTACCACCACTGGAACTGTATCATGGTCATTACCACCACTGTAACATTGCCAGTACCACCACTGGAACTGTGTCATGTCCAGTACCACCACTGGAACTGCATCATGGCCAGTAACAACACTGTAACATGGCCAGTACCAACACTGGAACTGCATCATGGCCAGTACCACCACTGTATCATGGCCAGTACCACCACCGGAACTGCATCATGGCCAGTACCAACACTGTAACATGGCCAGTACCACCACTGGAACTGTATCCTGGCCAGTACCACCACTGTAACATGGCCAGTACCACCACTGTAACTGTATCATGGTAATTACCACCACTGGAACTGTATCATGGCCAGTACCAACACTGTAACATGGCCAGTACCACCACTGGAACTGTATCCTGGCCAGTACCACCACTGTAACATGGCCAGTACCACCACTGTAACTGTATCATGGTCATTACCACCACTGTAACTGTATCATGGCCAGTACCAACACTGTAACATGGCCAGTACCAACACCGTACGATGGCCAGTACCAACACCGTAACATGGCCACTACCAACACCGTAACATGGCCACTGGAACTGTGTCATGGCCAGTACCACCACTGGAACTGTGTATCATGGCCAGTACCACCACTGGAACTGTGTCATGTCCAGTACCACCCCTGGAACTGTGTGTCATGGTAATTACCACCACTGGAACTGTATCCTGGCCAGTACCACCACTGTAACATGTCCAGTACCACCACTGTAACTGTATCATGGTAATTACCACCACTGGAACTGTATCATGGTCATTACCACCACTGTAACTGTATCATGGTCATTACCACAACTGTAACATTGCCAGTACCACCACTGTAACTGTATCATGGTCATTACCACCACTGTAACTGTATCATGGCCAATACCACCACTGGAACTGTGTTATGGCCAGTACCACCACTGGAACTGTGTTATGTCCAGTACCACCCCTGGAACTGTGTGTCATGGTAATTACCACCACTGGAACTGTATCATGGTCATTACCACCACTGTAACATTGCCAGTACCACCACTGGAACTGTGTCATGTCCAGTACCACCACTGGAACTGCATCATGGCCAGTAACAACACTGTAACATGGCCAGTACCAACACTGGAACTGCATCATGGCCAGTACCACCACTGTATCATGGCCAGTACCACCACCGGAACTGCATCATGGCCAGTACCAACACTGTAACATGGCCAGTACCAACACTGGAACTGTATCCTGGCCAGTACCACCACTGTAACAAGGCCAGTACCACCACTGTAACTGTATCATGGTCATTACCACCACTGTAACTGTATCATGGCCAGTACCAACACTGTAACATGGCCAGTACCAACACCGTACGATGGCCAGTACCAACACCGTAACATGGCCACTGGAACTGTGTGTCATGGCCAGTACCACCACTGGAACTGTGTGTCATGGCCAGTACCACCACTGGAACTGTGTCTCATGGCCAGTACCACGACTGGAACTGTGTGTCATGGCCAGTACAGCCCCTGGACCTGTATCATGGCCAGTACCACCACTGGAACTGTGTGTCATGGCCAGTACCACCCCTGGAACTGTGTGTCATGGCCAGTACCACAACTGGAACTGTGTGTCATGGCCAGTACCACAACTGGAACTGTGTCTCATGGCCAGTACCACCACTGGAACTGTGTGTCATGGTAATTACCACCACTGGAACTGTATCATGGTCATTACCACCACTGTAACATTGCCAGTACCAACACTGGAACTGTGGCATGTCCAGTACCACCCCTGGAACTGTGTGTCATGGCCAGTACCACGCCTGGAACTGTGTGTCATGGCCAGTACCAACAATGGAACTGTGTATCATGGCCAGTACCACCACTGGAACTGTGTGTCATGGCCAGTACCACCACTGGAACTGTGTGTCATGGCCAGTACCACCCCTGGAACTGTGTGTCATGGCCAGTACCACCCTTGGAACTGTGTATCATGGCCAGTACCAACACTGGAACTGTGAATCATGGCCAGTACCAACACTGGAACTGTGTGTCATGGTCAGTACCACCACTGGAACTGTGTGTCATGGCCAGTACCACCACTGGAACTGTGTCTCATGGCCAGTACCACGACTGGAACTGTGTGTCATGGCCAGTACCACCCCTGGACCTGTATCATGGTCATTACCACCACTGTAACATGGCCAGTACCACCACTGTAACTATGTGTCATGGCCTGTACCACCACTGGAACTGTGTATCATGGCCAGTACCACCACTGGAACTATGTGTCATGGCCTGTACCACCACTGGAACTGTGTCTCATGGCCAGTACCACCACTGGAACTGTGTGTCATGGTAATTACCACCACTGGAACTGTATCATGGTCATTACCACCACTGTAACATTGCCAGTACCACCACTGGAACTGTGGCATGTCCAGTACCACCCCTGGAACTGTGTGTCATGGCCAGTACCACGCCTGGAACTGTGTGTCGTGGCCAGTACCAACACTGGAACTGTGTATCATGGCCAGTACCACCACTGGAACTGTGTGTCATGGCCAGTACCACCACTGGAACTGTGTGTCATGGCCAGTACCACCCCTGGAACTGTGTGTCATGGCCAGTACCACCCTTGGAACTGTGTATCATGGCCAGTACCACCACTGGAACTGTGTGCCATGGCCAGTACCACAACTGGAACTGTGTGTCATGGCCAGTACCACCACTGGAACTGTGTCATGGCCAGTAACACCCCTGGAACTGTGTGTCATGGCCATTACCAACACTGGAACTGTGTGTCATGGCCAGTACCACCACTGGAACTGTGTCTCATGGCCAGTACCTCCCCTGGAACTCTGTATCATGGCCAGTACCACCCCTGGAACTGTGTGTCATGGCCAGTACCAACACTGGAACTGTGTGTCATGGCCAGTACCACCACTGGAACTGTGTATCATGACCAGTACCAACACTGGAACTGTGAATCATGGCCAGTACCAACACTGGAACTGTGTGTCATGGTCAGTACCACCACTGGAACTGTGTGTCATGGCCAGTACCACCACTGGAACTGCATCATGGCCAGTACCACCACTGGAACTGCATCATGGCCAGTACCACCACTGTATCATGGCCAGTACCACCACTGTATCATGGCCAGTACCAACACAGTAACATGGCCAGTACCACCACTGGAACTGCATCATGGCCAGTACCACCACTGTATCATGGCCAGTACCAACACTGTAACATGGCCAGTACCACCACTGGAACTGCATCATGGCCAGTACCACCACTGTATCATGGCCAGTACCAACACTGTAACATGGCCAGTACCACCACTGGAACTGCATCATGGCCAGTACCACCACTGTATCATGGCCAGTACCAACACTGTAACATGGCCAGTACCACCACTGGAACTGCATCATGGCCAGTAACAACACTGTATCATGGCCAGTACCACCACCGGAACTGCATCATGGCCAGTACCAACACTGTAACATGGCCAGTACCACCACTGGAACTGTATCCTGGCCAGTACCACCACTGTAACATGGCCAGTACCACCACTGTAACTGTATCATGGTAATTACCACCACTGGAACTGTATCATGGTCATTGCCACCACTGTAACTGTATCATGGCCAGTACCAACACTGTAACATGGCCAGTACCAACACCGTCACATGGCCAGTACCAACACCGTAACATGGCCACTGGAACTGTGTCATGGCCAGTACCACCACTGGAACTGTGTATCATGGCCAGTACCACCACTGGAACTGTGTCATGTCCAGTACCACCCCTGGAACTGTGTGTCATGGTAATTACCACCACTGGAACTGTATCCTGGCCAGTACCACCACTGTAACATGGCCAGTACCACCACTGTAACTGTATCATGGTAATTACCACCACTGGAACTGTATCATGGTCATTACCACCACTGTAACTGTATCATGGTCATTACCACCACTGTAACATTGCCAGTACCACCACTGTGACTGTATCATGGTCATTACCACCACTGTAACTGTATCATGGCCAATACCACCACTGGAACTGTGTCATGGCCAGTACCACCACTGGAACTGTGTTATGTCCAGTACCACCCCTGGAACTGTGTGTCATGGTAATTACCACCACTGGAACTGTATCATGGTCATTACCACCACTGTAACATTGCCAGTACCACCACTGGAACTGTGTCATGTCCAGTACCACCACTGGAACTGCATCATGGCCAGTAACAACACTGTAACATGGCCAGTACCAACACTGGAACTGCATCATGGCCAGTACCACCACTGTATCATGGCCAGTACCACCACCGGAACTGCATCATGGCCAGTACCAACACTGTAACATGGCCAGTACCACCACTGGAACTGTATCCTGGCCAGTACCACCACTGTAACATGGCCAGTACCACCACTGTAACTGTATCATGGTAATTACCACCACTGGAACTGTATCATGGTCATTACCACCACTGTAACTGTATCATGGCCAGTACCAACACTGTAACATGGCCAGTACCAACACCGTACGATGGCCAGTACCAACACCGTAACATGGCCAGTACCAACACCGTAACATGGCCACTGGAACTGTGTCATGGCCAGTACCACCACTGGAACTGTGTATCATGGCCAGTACCACCACTGGAACTGTGTCATGTCCAGTACCACCCCTGGAACTGTGTGTCATGGTAATTACCACCACTGGAACTGTATCCTGGCCAGTACCACCACTGTAACATGGCCAGTACCACCACTGTAACTGTATCATGGTAATTACCACCACTGGAACTGTATCATGGTCATTACCACCACTGTAACTGTATCATGGTCATTACCACAACTGTAACATTGCCAGTACCACCACTGTAACTGTATCATGGCCAATACCACCACTGGAACTGTGTTATGGCCAGTACCACCACTGGAACTGTGTTATGTCCAGTACCACCCCTGGAACTGTGTGTCATGGTAATTACCACCACTGGAACTGTATCATGGTCATTACCACCACTGTAACATTGCCAGTACCACCACTGGAACTGTGTCATGTCCAGTACCACCACTGGAACTGCATCATGGCCAGTAACAACACTGTAACATGGCCAGTACCAACACTGGAACTGCATCATGGCCAGTACCACCACTGTATCATGGCCAGTACCACCACCGGAACTGCATCATGGCCAGTACCAACACTGTAACATGGCCAGTACCACCACTGGAACTGTATCCTGGCCAGTACCACCACTGTAACATGACCAGTACCACCACTGTAACTGTATCATGGTCATTACCACCACTGTAACTGTATCATGGCCAGTACCAACACTGTAACTGTATCATGGTCATTACCACAACTGTAACATTGCCAGTACCACCACTGTAACTGTATCATGGTCATTACCACCACTGTAACTGTATCATGGCCAGTACCACCACCGGAACTGCATCATGGCCAGTACCAACACTGTAACATGGCCAGTACCACCACTGGAACTGTATCCTGGCCAGTACCACCACTGTAACATGGCCAGTACCACCACTGTAACTGTATCATGGTAATTACCACCACTGGAACTGTATCATGGTCATTGCCACCACTGTAACTGTATCATGGCCAGTACCAACACTGTAACATGGCCAGTACCAACACCGTCACATGGCCAGTACCAACACCGTAACATGGCCACTGGAACTGTGTCATGGCCAGTACCACCACTGGAACTGTGTATCATGGCCAGTACCACCACTGGAACTGTGTCATGTCCAGTACCACCCCTGGAACTGTGTGTCATGGTAATTACCACCACTGGAACTGTATCCTGGCCAGTACCACCACTGTAACATGGCCAGTACCACCACTGTAACTGTATCATGGTAATTACCACCACTGGAACTGTATCATGGTCATTACCACCACTGTAACTGTATCATGGTCATTACCACCACTGTAACATTGCCAGTACCACCACTGTGACTGTATCATGGTCATTACCACCACTGTAACTGTATCATGGCCAATACCACCACTGGAACTGTGTCATGGCCAGTACCACCACTGGAACTGTGTTATGTCCAGTACCACCCCTGGAACTGTGTGTCATGGTAATTACCACCACTGGAACTGTATCATGGTCATTACCACCACTGTAACATTGCCAGTACCACCACTGGAACTGTGTCATGTCCAGTACCACCACTGGAACTGCATCATGGCCAGTAACAACACTGTAACATGGCCAGTACCAACACTGGAACTGCATCATGGCCAGTACCACCACTGTATCATGGCCAGTACCACCACCGGAACTGCATCATGGCCAGTACCAACACTGTAACATGGCCAGTACCACCACTGGAACTGTATCCTGGCCAGTACCACCACTGTAACATGGCCAGTACCACCACTGTAACTGTATCATGGTAATTACCACCACTGGAACTGTATCATGGTCATTACCACCACTGTAACTGTATCATGGCCAGTACCAACACTGTAACATGGCCAGTACCAACACCGTACGATGGCCAGTACCAACACCGTAACATGGCCAGTACCAACACCGTAACATGGCCACTGGAACTGTGTCATGGCCAGTACCACCACTGGAACTGTGTATCATGGCCAGTACCACCACTGGAACTGTGTCATGTCCAGTACCACCCCTGGAACTGTGTGTCATGGTAATTACCACCACTGGAACTGTATCCTGGCCAGTACCACCACTGTAACATGGCCAGTACCACCACTGTAACTGTATCATGGTAATTACCACCACTGGAACTGTATCATGGTCATTACCACCACTGTAACTGTATCATGGTCATTACCACAACTGTAACATTGCCAGTACCACCACTGTAACTGTATCATGGCCAATACCACCACTGGAACTGTGTTATGGCCAGTACCACCACTGGAACTGTGTTATGTCCAGTACCACCCCTGGAACTGTGTGTCATGGTAATTACCACCACTGGAACTGTATCATGGTCATTACCACCACTGTAACATTGCCAGTACCACCACTGGAACTGTGTCATGTCCAGTACCACCACTGGAACTGCATCATGGCCAGTAACAACACTGTAACATGGCCAGTACCAACACTGGAACTGCATCATGGCCAGTACCACCACTGTATCATGGCCAGTACCACCACCGGAACTGCATCATGGCCAGTACCAACACTGTAACATGGCCAGTACCACCACTGGAACTGTATCCTGGCCAGTACCACCACTGTAACATGACCAGTACCACCACTGTAACTGTATCATGGTCATTACCACCACTGTAACTGTATCATGGCCAGTACCAACACTGTAACTGTATCATGGTCATTACCACAACTGTAACATTGCCAGTACCACCACTGTAACATGACCAGTACCACCACTGTAACTGTATCATGGTCATTACCACCACTGTAACTGTATCATGGCCAGTACCAACACTGTAACATGGCCAGTACCAACACCGTACGATGGCCAGTACCAACACCGTAACATGGCCACTGGAACTGTGTGTCATGGCCAGTACCACCATTGGAACTGTGTGTCATGGCCAGTACAGCCCCTGGACCTGTTTCATGGCCAGTACCACCACTGGAACTGTGTGTCATGGCCAGTACCACCCCTGGAACTGTGTGTCATGGCCAGTACCACAACTGGAACTGTGTGTCATGGCCAGTACCACAACTGGAACTGTGTCTCATGGCCAGTACCACCACTGGAACTGTGTGTCATGGTAATTACCACCACTGGAACTGTATCATGGTCATTACCACCACTGTAACATTGCCAGTACCACCACTGGAACTGTGGCATGTCCAGTACCACCCCTGGAACTGTGTGTCATGGCCAGTACCACGCCTGGAACTGTGTGTCATGGCCAGTACCAACAATGGAACTGTGTATCATGGCCAGTACCACCACTGGAACTGTGTGTCATGGCCAGTACCACCACTGGAACTGTGTGTCATGGCCAGTACCACCCCTGGAACTGTGTGTCATGGCCAGTACCACCCTTGGAACTGTGTATCATGGCCAGTACCACCACTGGAACTGTGTGCCATGGCCAGTACCACAACTGGAACTGTGTGTCATGGCCAGTACCACCACTGGAACTGTGTGTCATGGGCAGTACCACCCCTGGAACTGTGTCATGGCCAGTAACACCCCTGGAACAGTGTGTCATGGCCATTACCAACACTGGAACTGTGTGTCATGGCCAGTACCACCTCTGGAACTCTGTATCATGTTCAGTACCACCCCTGGAACTGTGTGTCATGGCCAGTACCAACACTGGAACTGTGTGTCATGGCCAGTACCAACACTGGAACTGTGAACCATGGCCAGTACCAACACTGGAACTGTGTGTCATGGTCAGTACCACCACTGGAACTGTGTGTCATGGCCAGTACCACCACTGGAACTGTGTCTCATGGCCAGTACCACGACTGGAACTATGTGTCATGGCCAGTACCACCCCTGGACCTGTATCATGGTCATTACCACCACTGTAACATGGCCAGTACCACCACTGTAACTATGTGTCATGGCCTGTACCACCACTGGAACTGTGTATCATGGCCAGTACCACCACTGGAACTATGTGTCACGGCCTGTACCACCACTGGAACTGTGTATCATGGCCAGTACCACCACTGGAACTGTGTGTCATGGCCAGTACCACCCCTGGAACTGTGTATCATGGCCAGTACAACCACTGGAACTGTGTATCATGGCCAGTACCACCACTGGAACTGTGTGTCATGGCCAGTACCAACACTGTAATATGGCCAGTACCACCACTGGAACTGTGTGTCATGGCCAGTACCACCACTGGAACTATGTGTCATGGCCTGTACCACCACTGGAACTGTGTATCATGGCCAGTACCACCACTGGAACTGTGTGTCTTGGCCAGTACCACCACTGGAACTGTGTATCATGGCCAGTACCACCACTGGAACTGTGTGTCATGGCCAGTACCACCACTGGAACTGTGTGTCATGGGCAGTACCACCCCTGGAACTGTGTCATGGCCAGTAACACCCCTGGAACTGTGTGTCATGGCCATTACCAACACTGGAACTGTGTGTCATGGCCAGTACCACCACTGGAACTGTGTCTCATGGCCAGTACCACCCCTGGAACTCTGTATCATGGCCAGTACCACCCCTGGAACTGTGTGTCATGGCCAGTACCAACACTGGAACTGTGTGTCATGGCCAGTACCACCACTGGAACTGTGTATCATGACCAGTACCAACACTGGAACTGTGAATCATGGCCAGTACCAACACTGGAACTGTGTGTCATGGTCAGTACCACCACTGGAACTGTGTGTCATGGCCAGTACCACCACTGGAACTGTGTCTCATGGCCAGTACCACCACTGTAACTATGTGTCATGGCCTGTACCACCACTGGAACTGTGTATCATGGCCAGTACCACCACTGGAACTATGTGTCATGGCCTGTACCACCACTGGAACTGTGTATCATGGCCAGTACCACCACTGGAACTGTGTGTCATGGCCAGTACCACCCCTGGAACTGTTTATCATGGCCAGTACCACCACTGGAACTGTGTATCATGGCCAGTACCACCACTGGAACTGTGTGTCATGGCCAGTACCAACACTGTAATATGGCCAGTACCACCACTGGAACTGTGTGTCATGGCCAGTACCACCACTGGAACTGTGTCATGTCCAACTGTGTGTCACCCCTGGAACTGTGTATCATGGCCAGTACCACCACTGGAACTATGTGTCATGGCCTGTACCACCACTGGAACTGTGTATCATGGCCAGTACCACCACTGGAACTGTGTGTCTTGGCCAGTACCACCACTGGAACTGTGTATCATGGCCAGTACCACAACTGGAACTGTGTGTCATGGCCAGTACCACCACTGGAACTGTGTGTCATGGGCAGTACCACCCCTGGAACTGTGTCATGGCCAGTAACACCCCTGGAACTGTGTGTCATGGCCATTACCAACACTGGAACTGTGTGTCATGGCCAGTACCACCACTGGAACTGTGTCTCATGGCCAGTACCACCCCTGGAACTCTGTATCATGGCCAGTACCACCCCTGGAACTCTGTATCATGGCCAGTACCACCCCTGGAACTGTGTGTCATGGCCAGTACCAACACTGGAACTGTGTGTCATGGCCAGTACCACCACTGGAACTGTGTATCATGACCAGTACCAACACTGGAACTGTGAATCATGGCCAGTACCAACACTGGAACTGTGTGTCATGGTCAGTACCACCACTGGAACTGTGTGTCATGGCCAGTACCACCACTGGAACTGTGTCTCATGGCCAGTACCACGACTGGAACTGTGTGTCATGGCCAGTACCACCCCTGGACCTGTATCATGGTCATTACCACCACTGTAACATGGCCAGTACCACCACTGTAACTATGTGTCATGGCCTGTACCACCACTGGAACTGTGTATCATGGCCAGTACCACCACTGGAACTATGTGTCATGGCCTGTACCACCACTGGAACTGTGTATCATGGCCAGTACCACCACTGTAACATGGCCAGTACCACCACTGTAACTATGTGTCATGGCCTGTACCACCACTGGAACTGTGTGTCATGGCCAGTACCACCACTGGAACTGTGTCATGTCCAACTGTGTGTCACCCCTGGAACTGTGTATCATGGCCAGTACCACCACTGGAACTATGTGTCATGGCCTGTACCACCACTGGAACTGTGTATCATGGCCAGTACCACCACTGAAACTGTGTGTCTTGGCCAGTACCACCACTGGAACTGTGTATCATGGCCAGTACCACCACTGGAACTGTGTGTCATGGCCAGTACCACCCCTGGAACTGTGTGTCATGGCCAGTACCACAATTGGAACTGTGTGTCATGGCCAGTACCACAACTGGAACTGTGTCTCATGGCCAGTACCACCACTGGAACTGTGTGTCATGGCCAGTACCACCCCTGGAACTGTGTGTTATGGCCAGTACCACAACTGGAACTGTGTGTCATGGCCAGTACCACCACTGGAACTGTGTATCATGGCCAGTACCACCACTGGAACTGTGTGTTATGGCCAGTACCACAACTGGAACTGTGTGTCATGGCCAGTACCACCACTTGAACTGTGTCATGTCCAACTGTGTGTCACCCCTGGAACTGTGTATCATGGCCAGTACCACCACTGGAACTATGTGTCATGGCCTGTACCACCACTGGAACTGTGTATCATGGCCAGTACCACCACTGGAACTGTGTGTTATGGCCAGTAACACCACTGGAAATGTGTATCATGGCCAGTACCACCACTGGAACTGTGTGTCATGGCCAGTATCAACACTGTAATATGGCCAGTACCACCACTGGAACTGTGTATCATGGCCAGTACCAACACTGGATCTGTGTGTCATGGCCAGTACCACCCTTGGAACTGTGTATCATGGCCAGTACCACCACTGGAACTGTGTATCATGGCCAGTACCACCACTGGAACTGTGTGTCATGGCCAGTACCAACACTGTAACATGGCCAGTACCACCACTGTAACATGGCCATTTCCACCACTGTAACTGTATCATGGCCAGTACCAACACTGTAACATGGCCAGTACCAACACCGTAACATGCCACTGGAACTGTGTCATGGCCAGTACCACCACTGGAACTGTGTATCATGGCCAGTACCACCACTGGAACTGTGTCATGTCCAGTACCACCCCTGGAACTGTGTGTCATGGTAATTACCAAAACTGGAACTGTATCCTGGCCAGTACCACCACTGTAACATGGCCAGTACCACCACTGTAACTGTATCATGGTAATTACCACCACTGGAACTGTATGGTGGTCATTACCACCACTGTAACTGTATCATGGTCATTACCACCACTGTAACATTGCCAGTACCACCACTGTAACTGTATCATGGTCATTACCACCACTGTAACTGTATCATGGCCAATACCACCACTGGAACTGTGTCATGGCCAGTACCACCACTGGAACTGTGTATCATGGCCAATACCACCACTGGAACTGTGTATCATGTCCAATACCACCCTGGAACTGTGTGTCATGGCCAGTACCACGCCTGGAACTGTGTGTCATGGCCATTACCAACACTGGAACTGTGTGTCATGGCCAGTACCACCACTGGAACTGTGTCTCATGGCCAGTACCACCCCTGGAACTCTGTATCATGGCCAGTACCACCCCTGGAACTGTGTGTCATGGCTAGTACCAACACTGGAACTGTGTGTCATGGCCAGTACCACCACTGGAACTGTGTATCATGACCAGTACCAACACTGGAACTATGTGTCATGGCCTGTACCACCACTGGAACTGTGTATCATGGCCAGTACCACCACTGGAACTGTGTGTTATGGCCAGTACCACCACTGGAAATGTGTATCATGGCCAGTACCACCACTGGAACTGTGTGTCATGGCCAGTATCAACACTGTAATATGGCCAGTACCACCACTGGAACTGTGTATCATGGCAAGTACCAACACTGGATCTGTGTGTCATGGCCAGTACCACCCTTGGAACTGTGTATCATGGCCAGTACCACCACTGGAACTGTGTATCATGGCCAGTACCACCACTGGAACTGTGTGTCATGGCCAGTACCAACACTGTAACATGGCCAGTACCACCACTGTAACATGGCCATTTCCACCACTGTAACTGTATCATGGCCAGTACCAACACTGTAACATGGCCAGTACCAACACCGTAACATGCCACTGGAACTGTGTCATGGCCAGTACCACCACTGGAACTGTGTATCATGGCCAGTACCACCACTGGAACTGTGTCATGTCCAGTACCACCCCTGGAACTGTGTGTCATGGTAATTACCAAAACTGGAACTGTATCCTGGCCAGTACCACCACTGTAACATGGCCAGTACCACCACTGTAACTGTATCATGGTAATTACCACCACTGGAACTGTATCATGGTCATTACCACCACTGTAACTGTATCATGGTCATTACCACCACTGTAACATTGCCAGTACCACCACTGTAACTGTATCATGGTCATTACCACCACTGTAACTGTATCATGGCCAATACCACCACTGGAACTGTGTCATGGCCAGTACAACCACTGGAACTGTGTATCATGGCCAATACCACCACTGGAACTGTGTATCATGTCCAATACCACCCTGGAACTGTGTGTCATGGCCAGTACCACGCCTGGAACTGTGTGTCATGGCCATTACCAACACTGGAACTGTGTGTCATGGCCAGTACCACCACTGGAACTGTGTCTCATGGCCAGTACCACCCCTGGAACTCTGTATCATGGCCAGTACCACCCCTGGAACTGTGTGTCATGGCCAGTACCAACACTGGAACTGTGTGTCATGGCCAGTACCACCACTGGAACTGTGTATCATGACCAGTACCAACACTGGAACTGTGAATCATGGCCAGTACCAACACTGGAACTGTGTGTCATGGTCAGTACCACCACTGGAACTGTGTGTCATGGCCAGTACCACCACTGGAACTGTGTCTCATGGCCAGTACCACCACTGGAACTGTGTGTCATGGCCAGTACCAACACTGTAATATGGCCAGTACCACCACTGGAACTGTGTGTCATGGCCAGTACCACCACTGGAACTGTGTCATGTCCAACTGTGTGTCACCCCTGGAACTGTGTATCATGGCCAGTACCACCACTGGAACTATGTGTCATGGCCTGTACCACCACTGGAACTGTGTATCATGGCCAGTACCACCACTGGAACTGTGTGTCTTGGCCAGTACCACCACTGGAACTGTGTATCATGGCCAGTACCACAACTGGAACTGTGTGTCATGGCCAGTACCACCACTGGAACTGTGTGTCATGGGCAGTACCACCCCTGGAACTGTGTCATGGCCAGTAACACCCCTGGAACTGTGTGTCATGGCCATTACCAACACTGGAACTGTGTGTCATGGCCAGTACCACCACTGGAACTGTGTCTCATGGCCAGTACCACCCCTGGAACTCTGTATCATGGCCAGTACCACCCTTGGAACTCTGTATCATGGCCAGTACCACCCCTGGAACTGTGTGTCATGGCCAGTACCAACACTGGAACTGTGTGTCATGGCCAGTACCACCACTGGAACTGTGTATCATGACCAGTACCAACACTGGAACTGTGAATCATGGCCAGTACCAACACTGGAACTGTGTGTCATGGTCAGTACCACCACTGGAACTGTGTGTCATGGCCAGTACCACCACTGGAACTGTGTCTCATGGCCAGTACCACGACTGGAACTGTGTGTCATGGCCAGTACCACCCCTGGACCTGTATCATGGTCATTACCACCACTGTAACATGGCCAGTACCACCACTGTAACTATGTGTCATGGCCTGTACCACCACTGGAACTGTGTATCATGGCCAGTACCACCACTGGAACTATGTGTCATGGCCTGTACCACCACTGGAACTGTGTATCATGGCCAGTACCACCACTGTAACATGGCCAGTACCACCACTGTAACTATGTGTCATGGCCTGTACCACCACTGGAACTGTGTGTCATGGCCAGTACCACCACTGGAACTGTGTCATGTCCAACTGTGTGTCACCCCTGGAACTGTGTATCATGGCCAGTACCACCACTGGAACTATGTGTCATGGCCTGTACCACCACTGGAACTGTGTATCATGGCCAGTACCACCACTGAAACTGTGTGTCTTGGCCAGTACCACCACTGGAACTGTGTATCATGGCCAGTACCACCACTGGAACTGTGTGTCATGGCCAGTACCACCCCTGGAACTGTGTGTCATGGCCAGTACCACAATTGGAACTGTGTGTCATGGCCAGTACCACAACTGGAACTGTGTCTCATGGCCAGTACCACCACTGGAACTGTGTGTCATGGCCAGTACCACCCCTGGAACTGTGTGTTATGGCCAGTACCACAACTGGAACTGTGTGTCATGGCCAGTACCACCACTGGAACTGTGTATCATGGCCAGTACCACCACTGGAACTGTGTGTTATGGCCAGTACCACAACTGGAACTGTGTGTCATGGCCAGTACCACCACTTGAACTGTGTCATGTCCAACTGTGTGTCACCCCTGGAACTGTGTATCATGGCCAGTACCACCACTGGAACTATGTGTCATGGCCTGTACCACCACTGGAACTGTGTATCATGGCCAGTACCACCACTGGAACTGTGTGTTATGGCCAGTAACACCACTGGAAATGTGTATCATGGCCAGTACCACCACTGGAACTGTGTGTCATGGCCAGTATCAACACTGTAATATGGCCAGTACCACCACTGGAACTGTGTATCATGGCCAGTACCAACACTGGATCTGTGTGTCATGGCCAGTACCACCCTTGGAACTGTGTATCATGGCCAGTACCACCACTGGAACTGTGTATCATGGCCAGTACCACCACTGGAACTGTGTGTCATGGCCAGTACCAACACTGTAACATGGCCAGTACCACCACTGTAACATGGCCATTTCCACCACTGTAACTGTATCATGGCCAGTACCAACACTGTAACATGGCCAGTACCAACACCGTAACATGCCACTGGAACTGTGTCATGGCCAGTACCACCACTGGAACTGTGTATCATGGCCAGTACCACCACTGGAACTGTGTCATGTCCAGTACCACCCCTGGAACTGTGTGTCATGGTAATTACCAAAACTGGAACTGTATCCTGGCCAGTACCACCACTGTAACATGGCCAGTACCACCACTGTAACTGTATCATGGTAATTACCACCACTGGAACTGTATCGTGGTCATTACCACCACTGTAACTGTATCATGGTCATTACCACCACTGTAACATTGCCAGTACCACCACTGTAACTGTATCATGGTCATTACCACCACTGTAACTGTATCATGGCCAATACCACCACTGGAACTGTGTCATGGCCAGTACCACCACTGGAACTGTGTATCATGGCCAATACCACCACTGGAACTGTGTATCATGTCCAATACCACCCTGGAACTGTGTGTCATGGCCAGTACCACGCCTGGAACTGTGTGTCATGGCCATTACCAACACTGGAACTGTGTGTCATGGCCAGTACCACCACTGGAACTGTGTCTCATGGCCAGTACCACCCCTGGAACTGTGTCTCATGGCCAGTACCACCCCTGGAACTCTGTATCATGGCCAGTACCACCCCTGGAACTGTGTGTCATGGCTAGTACCAACACTGGAACTGTGTGTCATGGCCAGTACCACCACTGGAACTGTGTATCATGACCAGTACCAACACTGGAACTATGTGTCATGGCCTGTACCACCACTGGAACTGTGTATCATGGCCAGTACCACCACTGGAACTGTGTGTTATGGCCAGTACCACCACTGGAAATGTGTATCATGGCCAGTACCACCACTGGAACTGTGTGTCATGGCCAGTATCAACACTGTAATATGGCCAGTACCACCACTGGAACTGTGTATCATGGCAAGTACCAACACTGGATCTGTGTGTCATGGCCAGTACCACCCTTGGAACTGTGTATCATGGCCAGTACCACCACTGGAACTGTGTATCATGGCCAGTACCACCACTGGAACTGTGTGTCATGGCCAGTACCAACACTGTAACATGGCCAGTACCACCACTGTAACATGGCCATTTCCACCACTGTAACTGTATCATGGCCAGTACCAACACTGTAACATGGCCAGTACCAACACCGTAACATGCCACTGGAACTGTGTCATGGCCAGTACCACCACTGGAACTGTGTATCATGGCCAGTACCACCACTGGAACTGTGTCATGTCCAGTACCACCCCTGGAACTGTGTGTCATGGTAATTACCAAAACTGGAACTGTATCCTGGCCAGTACCACCACTGTAACATGGCCAGTACCACCACTGTAACTGTATCATGGTAATTACCACCACTGGAACTGTATCATGGTCATTACCACCACTGTAACTGTATCATGGTCATTACCACCACTGTAACATTGCCAGTACCACCACTGTAACTGTATCATGGTCATTACCACCACTGTAACTGTATCATGGCCAATACCACCACTGGAACTGTGTCATGGCCAGTACCACCACTGGAACTGTGTATCATGGCCAATACCACCACTGGAACTGTGTATCATGTCCAATACCACCCTGGAACTGTGTGTCATGGCCAGTACCACGCCTGGAACTGTGTGTCATGGCCATTACCAACACTGGAACTGTGTGTCATGGCCAGTACCACCACTGGAACTGTGTCTCATGGCCAGTACCACCCCTGGAACTCTGTATCATGGCCAGTACCACCCCTGGAACTGTGTGTCATGGCCAGTACCAACACTGGAACTGTGTGTCATGGCCAGTACCACCACTGGAACTGTGTATCATGACCAGTACCAACACTGGAACTGTGAATCATGGCCAGTACCAACACTGGAACTGTGTGTCATGGTCAGTACCACCACTGGAACTGTGTGTCATGGCCAGTACCACCACTGGAACTGTGTCTCATGGCCAGTTCCACGACTGGAACTGTGTGTCATGGCCAGTACCACCCCTGGACCTGTATCATGGTCATTACCACCACTGTAACATGGCAAGTACCACCACTGTAACTATGTGTCATGGCCAGTACCACCACTGGAACTGTGTGTCATGGCCAGTACCACCCCTGGAACTGTGTGTCATGGCCAGTACCACCCTTGGAACTGTGTATCATGGCCAGTACCACCCCTGGAACTGTGTGTCATGGCCAGTACCAACACTGGAACTGTGTGTCATGGGCAGTACCACCCCTGGACCTGTGTCATGGCCAGTAACACCCCTGGAACTGTGTGTCATGGCCATTACCAACACTGGAACTGTGTGTCATGGCCAGTACCACCACTGGAACTGTGTCTCATGGCCAGTACCACCCCTGGAACTCTGTATCATGTTCAGTACCACCCCTGGAACTGTGTGTCATGGCCAGTACCAACACTGGAACTGTGTGTCATGGCCAGTACCAACACTGGAACTGTGAATCATGGCCAGTACCAACACTGGAACTGTGTGTCATGGTCAGTACCACCACTGGAACTGTGTGTCATGGCCAGTACCACCACTGGAACTGTGTATCATGGCCAGTATCACCACTGGAACTGTGTGTCATGGCCAGTACCAACACTGTAACATGGCCAGTACCACCACTGTAACATGGCCATTTCCACCACTGTAACTGTATCATGGCCAGTACCAACACTGTAACATGGCCAGTACCAACACCGTAACATGCCACTGGAACTGTGTCATGGCCAGTACCACCACTGGAACTGTGTATCATGGCCAGTACCACCACTGGAACTGTGTCATGTCCAGTACCACCCCTGGAACTGTGTGTCATGGTAATTACCAAAACTGGAACTGTATCCTGGCCAGTACCACCACTGTAACATGGCCAGTACCACCACTGTAACTGTATCATGGTAATTACCACCACTGGAACTGTATAATGGTCATTACCACCACTGTAACTGTATCATGGTCATTACCACCACTGTAACATTGCCAGTACCACCACTGTAACTGTATCATGGTCATTACCACCACTGTAACTGTATCATGGCCAATACCACCACTGGAACTGTGTCATGGCCAGTACCACCACTGGAACTGTGTATCATGGCCAATACCACCACTGGAACTGTGTATCATGTCCAATACCACCCTGGAACTGTGTGTCATGGCCAGTACCACGCCTGGAACTGTGTGTCATGGCCATTACCAACACTGGAACTGTGTGTCATGGCCAGTACCACCACTGGAACTGTGTCTCATGGCCAGTACCACCCCTGGAACTCTGTATCATGGCCAGTACCACCCCTGGAACTGTGTGTCATGGCCAGTACCAACACTGGAACTGTGTGTCATGGCCAGTACCACCACTGGAACTGTGTATCATGACCAGTACCAACACTGGAACTGTGAATCATGGCCAGTACCAACACTGGAACTGTGTGTCATGGTCAGTACCACCACTGGAACTGTGTGTCATGGCCAGTACCACCACTGGAACTGTGTCTCATGGCCAGTACCACGACTGGAACTGTGTGTCATGGTCAGTACCACCACTGGAACTGTGTGTCATGGCCAGTACCACCACTGGAACTGTGTCTCATGGCCAGTACCACGACTGGAACTGTGTGTCATGGCCAGTACCACCCCTGGACCTGTATCATGGTCATTACCACCACTGTAACATGGCCAGTACCACCACTGTAACTATGTGTCATGGCCTGTACCACCACTGGAACTGTGTATCATGGCCAGTACCACCACTGGAACTATGTGTCATGGCCTGTACCACCACTGGAACTGTGTATCATGGCCAGTACCACCACTGGAACTGTGTGTCATGGCCAGTACCACCCCTGGAACTGTGTATCATGGCCAGTACCACCACTGGAACTGTGTATCATGGCCAGTACCACCACTGGAACTGTGTGTCATGGCCAGTACCAACACTGTAATATGGCCAGTACCACCACTGGAACTGTGTGTCATGGCCAGTACCACCACTGGAACTATGTGTCATGGCCTGTACCACCACTGGAACTGTGTATCATGGCCAGTACCACCACTGGAACTGTGTGTCTTGGCCAGTACCACCACTGGAACTGTGTATCATGGCCAGTACCACCACTGGAACTGTGTGTCATGGCCAGTACCACCACTGGAACTGTGTGTCATGGGCAGTACCACCCCTGGAACTGTGTCATGGCCAGTAACACCCCTGGAACTGTGTGTCATGGCCATTACCAACACTGGAACTGTGTGTCATGGCCAGTACCACCACTGGAACTGTGTCTCATGGCCAGTACCACCCCTGGAACTCTGTATCATGGCCAGTACCACCCCTGGAACTGTGTGTCATGGCCAGTACCAACACTGGAACTGTGTGTCATGGCCAGTACCACCACTGGAACTGTGTATCATGACCAGTACCAACACTGGAACTGTGAATCATGGCCAGTACCAACACTGGAACTGTGTGTCATGGTCAGTACCACCACTGGAACTGTGTGTCATGGCCAGTACCACCACTGGAACTGTGTCTCATGGCCAGTACCACGACTGGAACTGTGTGTCATGGCCAGTACCACCCCTGGACCTGTATCATGGTCATTACCACCACTGTAACATGGCCAGTACCACCACTGTAACTATGTGTCATGGCCTGTACCACCACTGGAACTGTGTATCATGGCCAGTACCACCACTGGAACTATGTGTCATGGCCTGTACCACCACCGGAACTGTGTATCATGGCCAGTACCACCACTGGAACTGTGTGTCATGGCCAGTACCACCCCTGGAACTGTTTATCATGGCCAGTACCACCACTGGAACTGTGTATCATGGCCAGTACCACCACTGGAACTGTGTGTCATGGCCAGTACCAACACTGTAATATGGCCAGTACCACCACTGGAACTGTGTGTCATGGCCAGTACCACCACTGGAACTGTGTCATGTCCAACTGTGTGTCACCCCTGGAACTGTGTATCATGGCCAGTACCACCACTGGAACTATGTGTCATGGCCTGTACCACCACTGGAACTGTGTATCATGGCCAGTACCACCACTGGAACTGTGTGTCTTGGCCAGTACCACCACTGGAACTGTGTATCATGGCCAGTACCACCACTGGAACTGTGTGTCATGGCCAGTACCACCACTGGAACTGTGTGTCATGGGCAGTACCACCCCTGGAACTGTGTCATGGCCAGTAACACCCCTGGAACTGTGTGTCATGGCCATTACCAACACTGGAACTGTGTGTCATGGCCAGTACCACCACTGGAACTGTGTCTCATGGCCAGTACCACCCCTGGAACTCTGTATCATGGCCAGTACCACCCCTGGAACTGTGTGTCATGGCCAGTACCAACACTGGAACTGTGTGTCATGGCCAGTACCACCACTGGAACTGTGTATCATGACCAGTACCAACACTGGAACTGTGAATCATGGCCAGTACCAACACTGGAACTGTGTGTCATGGTCAGTACCACCACTGGAACTGTGTGTCATGGCCAGTACCACCACTGGAACTGTGTCTCATGGCCAGTACCACGACTGGAACTGTGTGTCATGGCCAGTACCACCCCTGGACCTGTATCATGGTCATTACCACCACTGTAACATGGCCAGTACCACCACTGTAACTATGTTTCATGGCCTGTACCACCACTGGAACTGTGTATCATGGCCAGTACCACCACTGGAACTATGTGTCATGGCCTGTACCACCACTGGAACTGTGTATCATGGCCAGTACCACCACTGTAACATGGCCAGTACCACCACTGTAACTATGTGTCATGGCCTGTACCACCACTGGAACTGTGTGTCATGGCCAGTACCACCACTGGAACTGTGTCATGTCCAACTGTGTGTCACCCCTGGAACTGTGTATCATGGCCAGTACCACCACTGGAACTATGTGTCATGGCCTGTACCACCACTGGAACTGTGTATCATGGCCAGTACCACCACTGAAACTGTGTGTCTTGGCCAGTACCACCACTGGAACTGTGTATCATGGCCAGTACCACCACTGAAACTGTGTGTCTTGGCCAGTACCACCACTGGAACTGTGTATCATGGCCAGTACCACCACTGGAACTGTGTGTCAAGGCCAGTACCACCCCTGGAACTGTGTGTCATGGCCAGTACCACAATTGGAACTGTGTGTCATGGCCAGTACCACAACTGGAACTGTGTCTCATGGCCAGTACCAACACTGGAACTGTGAATCATGGCCAGTACCAACACTGGAACTGTGTGTCATGGTCAGTACCACCACTGGAACTGTGTGTCAAGGCCAGTACCACCCCTGGAACTGTGTGTTATGGCCAGTACCACAACTGGAACTGTGTGTCATGGCCAGTACCACCACTGGAACTGTGTATCATGGCCAGTACCACCACTGGAACTGTGTGTTATGGCCAGTACCACAACTGGAACTGTGTGTCATGGCCAGTACCACCACTGGAACTGTGTCATGTCCAACTGTGTGTCACCCCTGGAACTGTGTATCATGGCCAGTACCACCACTGGAACTATGTGTCATGGCCTGTACCACCACTGGAACTGTGTATCATGGCCAGTACCACCACTGGAACTGTGTGTTATGGCCAGTAACACCACTGGAAATGTGTATCATGGCCAGTACCACCACTGGAACTGTGTGTCATGGCCAGTATCAACACTGTAATATGGCCAGTACCACCACTGGAACTGTGTATCATGGCCAGTACCAACACTGGATCTGTGTGTCATGGCCAGTACCACCCTTGGAACTGTGTATCATGGCCAGTACCACCACTGGAACTGTGTATCATGGCCAGTACCACCACTGGAACTGTGTGTCATGGCCAGTACCAACACTGTAACATGGCCAGTTCCACCACTGTAACATGGCCATTTCCACCACTGTAACTGTATCATGGCCAGTACCAACACTGTAACATGGCCAGTACCAACACCGTAACATGCCACTGGAACTGTGTCATGGCCAGTACCACCACTGGAACTGTGTATCATGGCCAGTACCACCACTGGAACTGTGTCATGTCCAGTACCACCCCTGGAACTGTGTGTCATGGTAATTACCAAAACTGGAACTGTATCCTGGCCAGTACCACCACTGTAACATGGCCAGTACCACCACTGTAACTGTATCATGGTAATTACCACCACTGGAACTGTATCATGGTCATTACCACCACTGTAACTGTATCATGGTCATTACCACCACTGTAACATTGCCAGTACCACCACTGTAACTGTATCATGGCCAATACCACCACTGGAACTGTGTCATGGCCAGTACCACCACTGGAACTGTGTATCATGGCCAATACCACCACTGGAACTGTGTATCATGTCCAATACCACCCTGGAACTGTGTGTCATGGCCAGTACCACGCCTGGAACTGTGTGTCATGGCCATTACCAACACTGGAACTGTGTGTCATGGCCAGTACCACCACTGGAACTGTGTCTCATGGCCAGTACCACCCCTGGAACTCTGTATCATGGCCAGTACCACCCCTGGAACTGTGTGTCATGGCCAGTACCAACACTGGAACTGTATGTCATGGCCAGTACCACCACTGGAACTGTGTATCATGACCAGTACCAACACTGGAACTATGTGTCATGGCCTGTACCACCACTGGAACTGTGTATCATGGCCAGTACCACCACTGGAACTGTGTGTTATGGCCAGTACCACCACTGGAAATGTGTATCATGGCCAGTACCACCACTGGAACTGTGTGTCATGGCCAGTATCAACACTGTAATATGGCCAGTACCACCACTGGAACTGTGTATCATGGCCAGTTCCAACACTGGATCTGTGTGTCATGGCCAGTACCACCCTTGGAACTGTGTATCATGGCCAGTACCACCACTGGAACTGTGTATCATGGCCAGTACCACCACTGGAACTGTGTGTCATGGCCAGTACCAACACTGTAACATGGCCAGTACCACCACTGTAACATGGCCATTTCCACCACTGTAACTGTATCATGGCCAGTACCAACACTGTAACATGGCCAGTACCAACACCGTAACATGCCACTGGAACTGTGTCATGGCCAGTACCACCACTGGAACTGTGTATCATGGCCAGTACCACCACTGGAACTGTGTCATGTCCAGTACCACCCCTGGAACTGTGTGTCATGGTAATTACCAAAACTGGATCTGTATCCTGGCCAGTACCACCACTGTAACATGGCCAGTACCACCACTGTAACTGTATCATGGTAATTACCACCACTGGAACTGTATCATGGTCATTACCACCACTGTAACTGTATCATGGTCATTACCACCACTGTAACATTGCCAGTACCACCACTGTAACTGTATCATGGTCATTACCACCACTGTAACTGTATCATGGCCAATACCACCACTGGAACTGTGTCATGGCCAGTACCACCACTGGAACTGTGTATCATGTCCAATACCACCCTGGAACTGTGTGTCATGGCCAGTACCACGCCTGGAACTGTGTGTCATGGCCATTACCAACACTGGAACTGTGTGTCATGGCCAGTACCACCACTGGAACTGTGTCTCATGGCCAGTACCACCCCTGGAACTCTGTATCATGGCCAGTACCACCCCTGGAACTGTGTGTCATGGCCAGTACCAACACTGGAACTGTGTGTCATGGCCAATACCACCACTGGAACTGTGTATCATGACCAGTACCAACACTGGAACTGTGAATCATGGCCAGTACCAACACTGGAACTGTGTGTCATGGTCAGTACCACCACTGGAACTGTGTGTCATGGCCAGTACCACCACTGGAACTGTGTCTCATGGCCAGTACCACGACTGGAACTGTGTGTCATGGCCAGTACCACCCCTGGACCTGTATCATGGTCATTACCACCACTGTAACATGGCCAGTACCACCACTGTAACTATGTGTCATGGCCTGTACCACCACTGGAACTGTGTATCATGGCCAGTACCACCACTGGAACTATGTGTCATGGCCTGTACCACCACTGGAACTGTGTATCATGGCCAGTACCACCACTGGAACTGTGTGTCATGGCCAGTACCACCACTGGAACTGTGTATCATGGCCAGTACCACCACTGGAACTGTGTGTCATGGCCAGTACCACCCCTGGAACTGTGTATCATGGCCAGTACCACCACTGGAACTATGTGTCATGGCCTGTACCACCACTGGAACTGTGTATCATGGCCAGTACCACCACTGAAACTGTGTGTCTTGGCCAGTACCACCACTGGAACTGTGTATCATGGCCAGTACCACCACTGGAACTGTGTGTCATGGCCAGTACCACCCCTGGAACTGTGTGTCATGGCCAGTACCACAACTGGAACTGTGTGTCATGGCCAGTACCACAACTGGAACTGTGTCTCATGGCCAGTACCACCACTGGAACTGTGTGTCATGGCCAGTACCACCCCTGGAACTGTGTGTTATGGCCAGTACCACAACTGGAACTGTGTGTCATGGCCAGTACCACCACTGGAACTGTGTATCATGGCCAGTACCACCACTGGAACTGTGTGTCATGGCCAGTGCCAACACTGGAACTGTGTGTCATGGCCAGTACCACCACTGGAACTGTGTATCATGACCAGTACCAACACTAGAACTATGTGTCATGGCCTGTACCACCACTGTAACTGTGTATCATGGCCAGTACCACCACTGGAACTGTGTGTTATGGCCAGTACCACCACTGGAAATGTGTATCATGGCCAGTACCACCACTGGAACTGTGTGTCATGGCCAGTATCAACACTGTAATATGGCCAGTACCACCACTGGAACTGTGTATCATGGCCAGTACCAACACTGGATCTGTGTGTCATGGCCAGTACCACCCTTGGAACTGTGTATCATGGCCAGTACCACCACTGGAACTGTGTATCATGGCCAGTACCACCACTGGAACTGTGTGTCATGGCCAGTACCAACACTGTAACATGGCCAGTACCACCACTGTAACATGGCCATTTCCACCACTGTAACTGTATCATGGTCAGTACCAACACTGTAACATGGCCAGTACCAACACCGTAACATGCCACTGGAACTGTGTCATGGCCAGTACCACCACTGGAACTGTGTATCATGGCCAGTACCACCACTGGAACTGTGTCATGTCCAGTACCACCCCTGGAACTGTGTGTCATGGTAATTACCAAAACTGGAACTGTATCCTGGCCAGTACCACCACTGTAAAATGGCCAGTACCACCACTGTAACTGTATCATGGTAATTACCACCACTGGAACTGTATCATGGTCATTACCACCACTGTAACTGTATCATGGTCATTACCACCACTGTAACATTGCCAGTACCACCACTGTAACTGTATCATGGTCATTACCACCACTGTAACTGTATCATGGCCAATACCACCACTGGAACTGTGTCATGGCCAGTACCACCACTGGAACTGTGTATCATGGCCAATACCACCACTGGAACTGTGTATCATGTCCAATACCACCCTGGAACTGTGTGTCATGGCCAGTACCAACACTGGAACTGTGTGTCATGGCCAGTACCACCACTGGAACTGTGTCTCATGGCCAGTACCACCCCTGGAACTCTGTATCATGGCCAGTACCACCCCTGGAACTGTGTGTCATGGCCAGTACCAACACTGGAACTGTGTGTCATGGCCAGTACCACCACTGGAACTGTGTATCATGACCAGTACCAACACTGGAACTGTGAATCATGGCCAGTACCAACACTGGAACTGTGTGTCATGGTCAGTACCACCACTGGAACTGTGTGTCATGGCCAGTACCACCACTGGAACTGTGTCTCATGGCCAGTACCACGACTGGAACTGTGTGTCATGGCCAGTACCACCCCTGGACCTGTATCATGGTCATTACCACCACTGTAACATGGCCAGTACCACCACTGTAACTATGTGTCATGGCCTGTACCACCACTGGAACTGTGTATCATGGCCAGTACCACCACTGGAACTATGTGTCATGGCCTGTACCACCACTGGAACTGTGTATCATGGCCAGTACCACCACTGGAACTGTGTGTCATGGCCAGTACCACCACTGGAACTGTGTATCATGGCCAGTACCACCACTGGAACTGTGTGTCATGGCCAGTACCACCCCTGGAACTGTGTATCATGGCCAGTACCACCACTGTAACATGGCCAGTACCACCACTGTAACTGTATCATGGTAATTACCACCACTGGAACTGTATCATGGTCATTACCACCACTGTAACTGTATCATGGTCATTACCACCACTGTAACATTGCCAGTACCACCACTGTAACTGTATCATGGTCATTACCACCACTGGAACTGTATCATGGCCAATACCACCACTGGAACTGTGTCATGGCCAGTACCACCACTGGAACTGTGTATCATGTCCAATACCACCCTGGAACTGTGTGTCATGGCCAGTACCACGCCTGGAACTGTGTGTCATGGCCATTACCAACACTGGAACTGTGTGTCATGGCCAGTACCACCACTGGAACTGTGTCTCATGGCCAGTACCACCCCTGGAACTCTGTATCATGGCCAGTACCACCCCTGGAACTGTGTGTCATGGCCAGTACCAACACTGGAACTGTGTGTCATGGCCAGTACCACCACTGGAACTGTGTATCATGACCAGTACCAACACTGGAACTGTGAATCATGGCCAGTACCAACACTGGAACTGTGTGTCATGGTCAGTACCACCACTGGAACTGTGTGTCATGGCCAGTACCACCACTGGAACTGTGTCTCATGGCCAGTACCACGACTGGAACTGTGTGTCATGGCCAGTACCACCCCTGGACCTGTATCATGGTCATTACCACCACTGTAACATGGCCAGTACCACCACTGTAACTATGTGTCATGGCCTGTACCACCACTGGAACTGTGTATCATGGCCAGTACCACCACTGGAACTATGTGTCATGGCCTGTACCACCACTGGAACTGTGTATCATGGCCAGTACCACCACTGGAACTGTGTGTCATGGCCAGTACCACCACTGGAACTGTGTATCATGGCCAGTACCACCACTGGAACTGTGTGTCATGGCCAGTACCACCCCTGGAACTGTGTATCATGGTCAGTACCACCACTGGAACTATGTGTCATGGCCTGTACCACCACTGGAACTGTGTATCATGGCCAGTACCACCACTGAAACTGTGTGTCTTGGCCAGTACCACCACTGGAACTGTGTATCATGGCCAGTACCACCACTGGAACTGTGTGTCATGGCCAGTACCACCCCTGGAACTGTGTGTCATGGCCAGTACCACAACTGGAACTGTGTGTCATGGCCAGTACCACAACTGGAACTGTGTCTCATGGCCAGTACCACCACTGGAACTGTGTGTCATGGCCAGTACCACCCCTGGAACTGTGTGTTATGGCCAGTACCACAACTGGAACTGTGTGTCATGGCCAGTACCACCACTGGAACTGTGTATCATGGCCAGTACCACCACTGGAACTGTGTGTCATGGCCAGTGCCAACACTGGAACTGTGTGTCATGGCCAGTACCACCACTGGAACTGTGTATCATGACCAGTACCAACACTAGAACTATGTGTCATGGCCTGTACCACCACTGTAACTGTGTATCATGGCCAGTACCACCACTGGAACTGTGTGTTATGGCCAGTACCACCACTGGAAATGTGTATCATGGCCAGTACCACCACTGGAACTGTGTGTCATGGCCAGTATCAACACTGTAATATGGCCAGTACCACCACTGGAACTGTGTATCATGGCCAGTACCAACACTGGATCTGTGTGTCATGGCCAGTACCACCCTTGGAACTGTGTATCATGGCCAGTACCACCACTGGAACTGTGTATCATGGCCAGTACCACCACTGGAACTGTGTGTCATGGCCAGTACCAACACTGTAACATGGCCAGTACCACCACTGTAACATGGCCATTTCCACCACTGTAACTGTATCATGGTCAGTACCAACACTGTAACATGGCCAGTACCAACACCGTAACATGCCACTGGAACTGTGTCATGGCCAGTACCACCACTGGAACTGTGTATCATGGCCAGTACCACCACTGGAACTGTGTCATGTCCAGTACCACCCCTGGAACTGTGTGTCATGGTAATTACCAAAACTGGAACTGTATCCTGGCCAGTACCACCACTGTAACATGGCCAGTACCACCACTGTAACTGTATCATGGTAATTACCACCACTGGAACTGTATCATGGTCATTACCACCACTGTAACTGTATCATGGTCATTACCACCACTGTAACATTGCCAGTACCACCACTGTAACTGTATCATGGTCATTACCACCACTGTAACTGTATCATGGCCAATACCACCACTGGAACTGTGTCATGGCCAGTACCACCACTGGAACTGTGTATCATGGCCAATACCACCACTGGAACTGTGTATCATGTCCAATACCACCCTGGAACTGTGTGTCATGGCCAGTACCACGCCTGGAACTGTGTGTCATGGCCATTACCAACACTGGAACTGTGTGTCATGGCCAGTACCACCACTGGAACTGTGTCTCATGGCCAGTACCACCCCTGGAACTCTGTATCATGGCCAGTACCACCCCTGGAACTGTGTGTCATGGCCAGTACCAACACTGGAACTGTGTGTCATGGCCAGTACCACCACTGGAACTGTGTATCATGACCAGTACCAACACTGGAACTGTGAATCATGGCCAGTACCAACACTGGAACTGTGTGTCATGGTCAGTACCACCACTGGAACTGTGTGTCATGGCCAGTACCACCACTGGAACTGTGTCTCATGGCCAGTACCACGACTGGAACTGTGTGTCATGGCCAGTACCACCCCTGGACCTGTATCATGGTCATTACCACCACTGTAACATGGCCAGTACCACCACTGTAACTATGTGTCATGGCCTGTACCACCACTGGAACTGTGTATCATGGCCAGTACCACCACTGGAACTATGTGTCATGGCCTGTACCACCACTGGAACTGTGTATCATGGCCAGTACCACCACTGGAACTGTGTGTCATGGCCAGTACCACCACTGGAACTGTGTATCATGGCCAGTACCACCACTGGAACTGTGTGTCATGGCCAGTACCACCCCTGGAACTGTGTATCATGGCCAGTACCACCACTGGAACTATGTGTCATGGCCTGTACCACCACTGGAACTGTGTATCATGGCCAGTACCACCACTGAAACTGTGTGTCTTGGCCAGTACCACCACTGGAACTGTGTATCATGGCCAGTACCACCACTGGAACTGTGTGTCATGGCCAGTACCACCCCTGGAACTGTGTGTCATGGCCAGTACCACAACTGGAACTGTGTGTCATGGCCAGTACCACAACTGGAACTGTGTCTCATGGCCAGTACCACCACTGGAACTGTGTGTCATGGCCAGTACCACCCCTGGAACTGTGTGTTATGGCCAGTACCACAACTGGAACTGTGTGTCATGGCCAGTACCACCACTGGAACTGTGTATCATGGCCAGTACCACCACTGGAACTGTGTGTTATGGCCAGTACCACAACTGGAACTGTGTGTCATGGCCAGTACCACCACTGGAACTGTGTCATGTCCAACTGTGTGTCACCCCTGGAACTGTGTATCATGGCCAGTACCACCACTGGAACTATGTGTCATGGCCTGTACCACCACTGGAACTGTGTATCATGGCCAGTACCACCACTGGAACTGTGTGTCATGGCCAGTATCAACACTGTAATATGGCCAGTACCACCACTGGAACTGTGTATCATGGCCAGTACCAACACTGGATCTGTGTGTCATGGCCAGTACCACCCTTGGAACTGTGTATCATGGCCAGTACCACCACTGGAACTGTGTATCATGGCCAGTACCACCACTGGAACTGTGTGTCATGGCCAGTACCAACACTGTAACATGGCCAGTACCACCACTGTAACATGGCCATTACCACCACTGTAACTGTATCATGGCCAGTACCAACACTGTAACATGGCCAGAACCAACACCGTAACATGCCACTGGAACTGTGTCATGGCCAGTACCACCACTGGAACTGTGTATCATGGCCAGTACCACCACTGGAACTGTGTCATGTCCAGTACCACCCCTGGAACTGTGTGTCATGGTAATTACCAAAACTGGAACTGTATCCTGGCCAGTACCACCACTGTAACATGGCCAGTACCACCACTGTAACTGTATCATGGTAATTACCACCACTGGAACTGTATCATGGTCATTACCACCACTGTAACTGTATCATGGTCATTACCACCACTGTAACATTGCCAGTACCACCACTGTAACTGTATCATGGTCATTACCACCACTGTAACTGTATCATGGCCAATACCAACACTGGAACTGTGTCATGGCCAGTACCACCACTGGAACTGTGTATCATGGCCAATACCACCACTGGAACTGTGTATCATGTCCAATACCACCCTGGAACTGTGTGTCATGGCCAGTACCACGCCTGGAACTGGGTGTCATGGCCAGTACCAACACTGGAACTGTGTATCATGGCCAGTACCACCACTGGAACTGTGTGTCATGGCCAGTACCAACACTGTAATATGGCCAGTACCAACACTGCATCATGGCCAGTACCAACACTGTAACATGGTCAGTACCACCACTGTAACATGGCCAGTACCACCACTGTAACTGTATCATGGTAATTACCACCACTGGAACTGTATCATGGTCATTACCACCACTGTAACTGTATCATGGCCAGTACCAACACTGTAACATGGCCAGTACCAACACCGTAACATGGCCAGTACCAACACCGTAACATGGCCACTGGAACTGTGTCATGGCCAGTACCACCACTGGAACTGTGTATCATGGCCAGTACCACCACTGGAACTGTGTCGTGTCCAGTACCACCCCTGGAACTGTGTGTCATGATAATTACCACCACTGGAACTGTATCCTGGCCAGTACCACCACTGCAACATGTCCAGTACCACCACTGTAACTGTATCATGGTAATTACCACCACTGTAACTGTATCATGGTCCTTACCACCACTGTAACATTGCCAGTACCACCACTGTAACTGTGTATCATGGCCAGTACCACCACTGGAACTGTGTGTTATGGCCAGTACCACCACTGGAACTGTGTGTCATGGCCAGTACCACCACTGGAACTGTGTCATTTCCAACTGTGTGTCACCCCTGGAACTGTGTATCATGGCCAGTACCACCCCTGGAACTGTGTATCATGGCCAGTACCACCACTGGAACTGTGTATCATGGCCAGTACCACCACTGGAACTGTGCGTCATGGCCAGTACCAACACTGTAACATGGCCAGTACCACCACTGTAACATGGCCAGTACCACCACTGTAACTGCATCATGGTAATTACCACCACTGGAACTTTATCATGGTCATTACCACCACTGTAACTGTATCATGGCCAGTACCACCACTGTAACATGGCCAGTACCAACACCGTAACATGCCACTGGAACTGTGTCATGGCCAGTACCACCACTGGAACTGTGTATCATGGCCAGTACCACCACTGGAACTGTGTCATTTCCAGTACCACCCCTGGAACTGTGTGTCATGGTAATTACCAAAACTGGAACTGTATCCTGGCCAGTACCACCACTGTAACATGGCCAGTACCACCACTGTAACTGTATCATGGTAATTACCACCACTGGAACTGTATCATGGTCATTACCACCACTGTAACTGTATCATGGTCATTACCACCACTGTAACATTGCCAGTACCACCACTGTAACTGTATCATGGTCATTACCACCACTGTAACTGTATCATGGCCAATACCACCACTGGAACTGTGTCATGGCCAGTACCACCACTGGAACTGTGTATCATGGCCAGTACCACCACTGGAACTGTGTATCATTTCCAGTACCACCCCTGGAACTGTGTGTCATGGCCAGTACCACGCCTGGAACTGGGTGTCATGGCCAGTACCAACACTGGAACTGTGTATCATGGCCAGTACCACCACTGGAACTGTGTGTCATGGCCAGTACCAACACTGTAATATGGCCAGTACCAACACTGCATCATGGCCAGTACCAACACTGTAACATGGTCACTACCACCACTGTAACATGGCCAGTACTACCACTGTAACTGTATCATGGTAATTACCACCACTGGAACTGTATCATGGTCATTACCACCACTGTAACTGTATCATGGCCAGTACCAACACTGTAACATGGCCAGTACCAACACCGTAACATGGCCAGTACCAACACCGTAACATGGCCACTGGAACTGTGTCATGGCCAGTACCACCACTGGAACTGTGTATCATGGCCAGTACCACCACTGGAACTGTGTCGTGTCCAGGACCACCCCTGGAACTGTGTGTCATGGTAATTACCACCACTGGAACTGTATCCTGGCCAGTACCACCACTGCAACATGGCCAGTACCACCACTGTAACTGTATCATGGTAATTACCACCACTGGAACTGTATCATGGTCATTACCACCACTGTAACTGTATCATGGTCCTTACCACCACTGTAACATTGCCAGTACCACCACTGTAACTGTATCATGGTCATTACCACCACTGTAACTGTTTCATGGCCAGTACCACCACTGGAACTGTGTCATGGCCAGTACCACCACTGGAACTGTGTATCATGGCCAGTACCACCACTGGAACTGTGTCATGTCCAGTACCACCCCTGGAACTGTGTATCATGGTAATTACCAACACTGGAACTGTATCATGGTCATTACCACCACTGTAACATTGCCAGTACCACCACTGGAACTGTGGCATGTCCAGTACCACCCCTGGAACTGTGTGTCATGGCCAGTACCACGCCTGGAACTGTGTGTCATGGCCAGTACCACCACTGGAACTGTGTGTCATGGCCAGTACCACCCCTGGAACTGTGTGTCATGGCCAGTACCAACACTGGAACTGTGTATCATGGCCAGTACCACCACTGGAACTGTGTGTCATGGCCAGTACCACCACTGGAACTGTGTGTCGTGGCCAGTACCACCCCTGGAACTGTGTGTCATGGCCAGTACCACCCCTGGAACTGTGTGTCATGGCCAGTACCACGCCTGGAACTGTGTGTCATGGCCAGTACCACCACTGGAACTGTGTATCATGGCCAGTACCACCACTGGAACTGTGTATCATGGCCAGTACCACCACTGGAACTGTGTGTCATGGCCAGTACCACCACTGGAACTGTGTGTCATGGCCAGTACCACCCCTGGAACTGTGTGTCATGGCCAGTACCAACACTGGAACTGTGTATCATGGCCAGTACCACCACTGGAACTGTGTGTCATGGCCAGTACCACCACTGGAACTGTGTGTCATGGCCAGTACCACCCCTGGAACTGTGTGTCATGGCCAGTACCACTCCTGGAACTGTGTGTCATGGCCAGTACCACGCCTGGAACTGTGTGTCATGGCCAGTACCACCACTGGAACTGTGTATCATGGCCAGTACCACCACTGGAACTGTGTGTCATGGCCAGTACCACCACTGGAAATGTGTGTCATGGCCAGTACCACCCCTGGAACTGTGTATCATGGCCAGTACCACCACTGGAACTGTGTATCATGGCCAGTACCACCAGTGGAACTGTGTGTCATGGCCAGTACCACCACTGGAACTGTGTGTCATGGCCAGTACCACCACTGGAACTGTGTGTCATGGCCAGTACCACCCTGGAACTGTATCATGGCCAGTACCACCAATGGAACTGTGTGTCATGGCCAGTACCACCACTGGAACTGTGTGTCATGGCCAGTACCACCCTGGAACTGTATCATGGCCAGTACCACCACTGGAACTGTGTGTCATGGCCTGTACCACCCCTGGACCAGTATCATGGTCATTACCACCACTGTAACATGGCCAGTACCACCACTGTAACTGTGTATCATGGCCAGTACCACCACTGGAACTGTGTGTTATGGCCAGTACCAACACTGCAACATGGCCAGTACTACCACTGTAACTGTATCATGGCCAAAACACTGGATTTTTTGGATAGCCTTCTTGCTTGTCTTCCGACGAGTTGGTCGGTCTGATTCAGAGTTCTCCGGTTTTGTTTTCTGATACGCCTACACGTATAAACTTAATATAAACAAGATTGACATTTGGGATGCTGACCCCATCTGTAGAGTTTCTTCAGAGAAATAGAGTTGTCTGGATGCTGAGATCAGGTACATGCTGGAGAATGAAATTGCAGGGTCTTCTTTCTCCAGCTGGGCTTCTCCCTGTATGTTGGTCAGTAAACCGGATGGGACAAATAGA
Organism: Oncorhynchus mykiss; assembly: GCF_013265735.2. NCBI lineage: Eukaryota > Metazoa > Chordata > Actinopteri > Salmoniformes > Salmonidae > Oncorhynchus > Oncorhynchus mykiss. Next base: position 26,352,781 of record NC_048588.1, read on the forward strand.
TTTTGTACAGACTACCATTTCTTCTTGAAAACCCTGAGCAATACAGGGCCAAAAATAACCATGTAGCAACCTTCCTCTAACCTCCCTCCCTCAACTCTCCAAACTGGGATCACTTGATCATGGACGTCACTCACTCACGCGCCCACCCGCTCCACTCTCCTTAGTTTCCTTAGTTTCCATAATCAAAATTATCTGGACTAGTCCTGTCTCTAATCTTCAAATGCAAGCTTTATGGTAAATGATTGGCAGAGTTAAAGAATTCTCACATTGAGCAATGATCGTCTCCTATGAAGAGCGAGCTCCTTTGAAATGCCTTGCATCACCCTCCCCGTTAACCAAGAACATTTTTCACTCTTCAACAGTGTCACAGAACCAGATTAATTTCCTCTTCCTCAGAAGGAGAACTGCGTTGATCAGGTCGGAGCAGTGAAGTTTGTGAGCAAGTTTGACCTGTTAAAGGGCTGTTGGCAGGGGCCACTGACATGTAGGGCACAACATCTCTGCCTTTAATACACCCTCCAGTCTGTACAGATATTCGGTTATGGGTTTCGGCCTGCATAATATACCTGCTACTTTTCAAGCTCTGTATGTGCAAGTTTGTCTCCAGTAGTGGTTTATGCAGATACTGGTGGACACGCCTTTTCTCATGTTCGTTGTACCATAAAGCTTGCAAATTACCAAAAGTCCCACAATACAGGAAGCTTCTTGTGCTGATACGGTGTTGCTGTTCCGCTGGCGACAGCCCAGCCCTGCCTAGTTGCATGGGCTCAGGAAACAGTGACTCAGTGACTCTTGAGGAAGGTCGGGGAATCTCGGGTGCTCTCGGCAACGGGACCGTCGTGGACTTCCGGGATGACTCGAGGCGAGGTGGAATCCCTGGACGTGCGAGTAAAATCGAATTTCCTCTCCATCCGACATTCCCGCAATCGCCCATTGATGCGGATGGTCAAAGCGATAAGGGAGTCAAAAATCCGTGGGTAACTCCCGAGCAGCAAGCTCGTACTTAAGGAACATATCAAACAGTGCTTCCTTGTTCCACGCACTCTCCGCTGCCAACGTACAGAAATCCACTGCATAGTCGGCCACAGTGCGGGCGTCCTGCAGGAGCTGGATTAGCTTCCGGGCAGCTTCTCTCCCGGAAAACGGGGCATCAAAAACTTTCCTCACCTCTCCCACACACATGGCCGGCTGCTGTTCCCAAACAGCGGTAGCACAGGTGAGAGCCCTTCCGGACATCAGCGTGATTAGATAGGCTATTTTGGAGCAATCCGAGGGGAAGGAGGAGGGCTGAAGCTTGATAATGAGGGCACACTGAGCTAAAAATGTCCGACAGATGCTTGGCTCTCCATTGAAGCATTCCAGAGGAGGTAACCGGGGCTCCTGGGAGGGTGGAGAGGCCGGTGGGGTGGCGCTGCTAACCGCCGAGATGCTGTGGGGCGGTGGGGTAACCACCGTGGCAGGCTGCCCCCCAAACGACCTGTGGAATTGCTCCAGCAGCATGTCCAACGCCCAGTCATGGTGCTCAGCCAACGTTTGGACCCCCTCCATCAGCCCACAATGGAATCCCTCATACCTACCAATGGAGGCTCCTTGAGAGGAGATGGCATTGCGCAGCTGGCCCGGGTTTTCTGGGTCAGTCATGGCCAGTTCATACTATCTGGTATGAAGGGAAGACCCAGATGCAGACCACGTTGAATAAACAATAGTTTAATGTTCCAAACAGGGGCAGGCAATAGTCAGGTCAAGGCAAGCATGGGTCAGGAAACCCGAGATGGGGCAATGGTACCAGATGGCAGGCAAGCTCAGGGTGAGGAAACGGCAGAGTGGTCAGCATTTATGGGAACTCCTTCAAGACTGTTGGAAAGGCATTCCAGGTGAAGCTGGTTGAGCAAATGCCAAGAGTGTGCAAAGCTGTTATCAAGGCAAAGGGAGACTACTTTGAAGAATTTAAAATCTGAAATCTATTTAGATTTGTTTAACACTTTTTTGGTTACTACATGATTCCATATGTGTTATTTCATAGTTTTGATGTTTTCACTATTATTCTACAATATTACTTGTACAAAAGACTTCACACAGTGTTTTTTTTCTCTCTGCTCTTGTTTTCCTTAACATGATGTTGGTGGGCAGAGCTGGGAGGGTCGTCAGCGAAATGGGACACACCTAGGCTCAGGTGTGTCCCAGGGATAAATACACCTTCCCTCATACATCAGACACACGTTTCTATGTGTTCATTTGTTTTGCCACCTCAACACCCCTCATTTTCACCATCTATGCACACATCCATTCACTTACACTACTGATATTCCGTTATCTCCGTGTTGTCTCCCTTTTTGTAACAGGCTACGAGCCGGTTCGTAACCGTGTGTGAATAAACGTCTTATTCTGCAGTGAAAGATTGTTGGAATCGCAGAATTCCTTGCTGACCCACACTGTGAACGCTCCACTGTCCTCGTGTGTCCCTCCCTATTCCTTCACCCATGTTTGCCTGTTGATTGACTCGTGAGTGGCCCTGTGTTATCGAGGTAGGAAGAGACTAACCAATCCTCCACCACTTCAGTGGGCAGCCAAGTAGAACCACGCTCTACTAGACCCACCAAAACCCATCTAAAGACCACTTACACCCTGCTCAGCACACTAACCTAACACTAACCTTAACATAAAGAGAGGGATGGGGAGAATGACTTTAATAGACTGAGGTAGCTGCTGTAGCGTGCCATGGAGGCTAGTAGAATCAAATCCCCTTGTTCCTTCAGGTCTGGCAGCATGGTTTAACCTTTGACTCTGGCGATATGCACTCCAATAATTACGTCTCGTAAAAATACGGTATGTAAATAAAAGACTAGCTTCGACTGGATGGAGGTGGAGAATATTCCTTCCTGTCTCATTGTCTATCTACTTCCCTCTAGTCTTCTTCCTTCCTACACTCACCTGGTGGGAGGGAAAGGCCTAGATTCTAGAAGTGTAACTGGTTTATACCTGCATGCAGCCTAAATTACTCCTATATGAAGGGAAAGTATGTATGCCTTGGTCTCCAAATCTCATTTGGCATTTGGAGGCTGAATCACACCAGGGAAGAGAGGCACAGAGGGGAAGAGGAGGAGAGGAAAAAAGGGGGGATAAGGAGAGAGCCATGGAAAGAGAGAGAAAAAGACGAATTGTGAAAATTGAGTGGAAATTGATCAAGATTAAATAGAGAGAGAGATGGAGGAAACTGGATATTGCATACTAACTGTAGATGAACTGGGGAAGAGGGGAATGGAAATAAGGTTTCAGGAAAAAGAGTTTCAGGGACAGATGCTTTGAGCAGAATGAATCCAGAGAGTAAACAGAGGGATATAGAAAAAAGATAGAGAGTAGTTGTTGGAGGGATGAAGGAAGAGAGAGAGACTAAAGGGAAAGAGCGAGGGAAGGAGAAGAGAGAGAGACCAGAGGGAAAGAGAGAGGGGAGGAGAAGAGCGAGAGACTAGAGGGAAAGAGAGAGGGAAGGAGAAGAGAGAGAGACTAGAGGGAAAGAGAGAGGGGAGGAGAAGAGAGAGAGACTAGAGGGAAAGAGAGAGGGGAGGAGGAGAGAGAGAGACTAGAGGGAAAGAGAAAGGGAAGGAGAAGAGAGAGAGACTAGAGGGAAAGCGACAGGGAAGGAGAAGAGAGAGAGAGACTAGAGGGAAAGAGAGAGGGGAAGGAGGAGAGAGAGAGACTAGAGGGAAAGAGAAAGGGAAGGAGAAGAGAGAGAGACTAGAGGGAAAGCGACAGGGAAGGAGAAGAGAGAGAGAGACTAGAGGGATAGAGACGGGGAAGGAGAAGAGAGAGAGACTAGAGGGAAAGAGAGAGGGGAGGAGAAGAGAGAGAGACTAGAGGGAAAGAGAGAGGGGAAGGAGAAGAGAGAGAGACTAGAGGGAAAGAGAAAGGGAAGGAGAAGAGAGAGAGACTAGAGGGAAAGCGACAGGGAAGGAGAAGAGAGAGAGACTAGAGGGAAAGCGACAGGGAAGGAGAGGAGAGAGAGACTAGAGGGAAAGAGAAAGGGAAGGAGAAGAGAGAGAGACTAGAGGGAAAGCGACAGGGAAGGAGAAGAGAGAGAGACTAGAGGGAAAGAGAAAGGGAAGGAGAAGAGAGAGAGACTAGAGGGAAAGCGACAGGGAAGGAGACGAGAGAGAGACTAGAGGGAAAGAGAAAGGGAAGGAGAAGAGAGAGAGACTATAGGGAAAGCGACAGGGAAGGAGAAGAGAGAGAGACTAGAGGGAAAGCAACAGGGAAGGAGAAGAGAGAGAGACTAGAGGGAAAGAGACGGGGAAGGAGAAGAGAGAGAGACTAGAGGGAAAGAGACAAAGAGGGAGAAGAGAGCGACTGATGTAGCAGAGCGAGAAGTAAAAGGTTCCTCTAATACAAGACTGAAAAGATCTGAGCACACAGCCCTGAAGGACACACTGTTAGTGGAGAGAAATTAGGAGAGATGCAGAGAGTTGAAAGAGGGGCAGAGAGGAGGAGAACAAATTCCAATGGTCCTTACTTTCTCTGTTCCTACTGTGACTGATTCAATCTGTATCGCCTCCTCTCCATTTGGTCCTGATGGAACCACAGACCACAAAAGGTTGTTGTGGTGTTTGTCGGTCCTCCTCTCCTTCCATCCCTCCTTCCCCTCCTATCCCCTCCTATATCCCTTACCCACTGCACTACCTCTTCTCTGTACATCCCTCCCTCCCGTAACAGGACAGGGCTTGGTTGGCCTGGTGCCCAGCTGGCTGCCTGGCTGAGACAAACAGCCCAGTCTGGCTGGAACTGGGGATGGAGGGAGGGATGGAGGCAGAGAGGGATAGAGGGAGGGAGGGGTCCTAGGGTGTGAGGAAGCGTGCTGGGGCATTGATTTGCTATTCCAATGATCCCTGCTTACAGTTAATTACACTTGGCCGTACTCAGGCTTAAGTGTGTATCAATAATCACCCAGATTTGCCAGATAATGTATTGTCCACATAACAAAGTTACCAAGCCTCTGTCTGCTCCCCCAAAACATCAACAATAAAACAGGAATAAAAGTGCAGTGTATTACGACTGGATGAGAAGTTCCATCGTGTAGAGCTGTTTTTGCCACTTGAGTTGAAGGCACAGTGACATACTTAACAGTTAGTTCTAGTGATGACCTTGGGGGAAGAAAATACCTGTTGATGCAGAATTTTTGTATTTTCTTTTTCTTACTTTCCAGAATTTCCCTTTTCTCCTTTGAGTGTCTCACTTTATTTTTCATTTGTATAGTTTCTCCTCCGTTTGCCAGCCCCTCAATTTAGGGTGGGCGTTCTTTCTTTACGTCTTTCACAAGTGAATGTAGAGTAAGAACTGTCAGACCAAGCACACATAGCTACAAAACATTGTAATGTTTGTGTGAATATTCAAGAGAGAAGTGAGCTGCGTTTGGCAGGTAAGCAATGGGGACTCAAGCCGTAGTGCTAATGTGAGTGTAATCTTCTCTACACAGCACTATATATCATACAGCCTGTGTGTTTGTGAATAGTCCCCTATGGAGCAAGAGGCAGAGATTAGAGCAGGAGAGGCATGTTTAACACAATGAGACACAGAGACAGCGGCCAGACACACACACACACACACACAAACAAACACACACACAAACACACACGTACACACACACACACACACATACACACACATACACAAACACAAACACAGACACACACATTAACACACACACACACAGCACTTTATCAGTCTGGATGATGCCAGCCGAGCAGCAGGGGAAAACGGCAGCAAAGGAGAGAGAGAAAAGGAGAGGAGGAGAGGAGAGGAGGAGAAGAGGAGAGGAGCAAAGGAGGAGAAGAGGAGAGAAGGAGAGCATGGGGTGCCAGGGTAATTGCTTTGGCAACTGCGCCTGTAATCGTAGTAAAAGCTGCCTCTGGATCCTCATTTGAAAATGCAGAAAGGAGCACGATCAAAAGAGGGATGAAGGGGTGAGGTAGAAGTGGAGAAGAGGACGAGGGGAGAGAGGGGACAGAAACAGGTAAGGGGTGAGGTAGAAGTGGAGAAGAGGAGGGGGAGAGAGAGGGGACAGAAACAGGTAAGGGGTGAGGTAGAAGTGGAGAAGAGGAGGGGGAGAGAGAGGGGACAGAAACAGGTCAGGGGTGAGGTAGAAGTGGAGAAGAGGAGGGGGAGAGAGAGGGGACAGAAACAGGTAAGGGGTGAGGTAGAAGTGGAGAAGAGGAGGGGGAGAGAGAGGTGACAGAAAGAGGTCAGGGGTGAGGTAGAAGTGGAGAAGAGGAGGGGGAGAGAGAGGGGACAGAAACAGGTAAGGGGTGAGGTAGAAGTGGAGAATAAGAGGAGGGGAGAGAGGGGGGACAGAAACAGGTAAGGGGTGAGGTAGAGGTGGAGAATAAGAGGAGGGGGAGAGAGAGGGGACAGAAACAGGTCAGGGGTGAGGTAGAAGTGGAGAATAAGAGGAGGGGGAGAGAGAGGGGACAGAAACAGGTAATGGGTGAGGTAGAGGGGGAGAATAAGAGGAGGGGGAGAGAGAGGGGACAGAAACAGGTAATGGGTGAGGTAGAGGTGGAGAATAAGAGGAGGGGAGATAGAGGGGACAGAAACAGGTAATGGGTGAGGTAGAGGGGGAGAATAAGAGGAGGGGGAGATAGGGGGGACAGAAACAGGGAGAAAGTGGGAAAACAAGATAGGAGAAAGATACGGATGAGAAAAGGTGCAAAAGACAACAGGAAGATGGATGAGTGAACCTAAACGACGTCAGTAGGCAATTAATTAACAGCGTGTGATGTGACATGTGTCTGTGTGTGTGTGTGTGTGTGTGTGTGTGTCTGTGTGTGTGTGTGTGTGTGTGTGTGTGTCTGTGTGTGTGTGTGTGTGTCTGTGTGTGTGTGTGTTAACAGATAGAGGTGTGTTTGTGTCTGGTGATAATCAACCTCTCCTCGTGTCAGAGACCAGCAACACTAATCACGTACAACACTAACTCATGGAAAGATACAGAGAGGAAGCTAGCGGGGGAATTCCTACAACCTGATATCCTAGTACGCTAAACAATAAACAAAGATCAAAGTAAATTGGTTCTCCTTGAGGAAATAGTTCTGTCAGCAAAGGAAGGGTTTTCATTCCCGTCTGTATTATTCCCATGTCAGAACTGTTGAGGGGATGACTATGAATGTCTTGTCCCTGTAACCTGATAATAGACCCCCCTCCTCTGACCCCATCTATTGTCTTTGACTGAGACATTAAGTCACAGTTTGATGATTAATATAATGCAGGGGCACAACTTTGGTTTTAGAGGTGTTATTATCCAGTCGGATAAACACTCCAAACAGCATACCCGACTGCTCGGAGGTGTCCACATGGTACTAAAGCACATCGTTGCCTTATTCTGTATCACATTCCCCCCATCCCCGGTGAAAGTTGTGCCCTTTATATAATGAGTCTGCAGCTCTAAATAGATTTATTAATGGCATTGATTTGATAGGAGGTCGCTCTGGGGCGCCAGGGTAGCCTAGTGGTTAGAGCGTTGGACTAGTAACCGGAAAGTTGCAAGTTCAAATCCCCAAGCTGACAAGGTACAAATCTGTCGTTAACCCACTGTCATTGAAAGGCCGTCAATGAAAATAAGAATTTGTAAAATAAATTTAAAATCTTGGGCCTCCCGGGTGGCGCTGTGCCACCAGAAATTCTGGGTTCGAGCCCATGGGGCGACTCCCATTTGGCCCAGCATCGTCCGGGTAAGGGAGGGTTTGGCCTTGTCTCTTCGCGCACTAGCGACTCCTGTGGCTAGTGCGCCCGAGTCCGTACAGGAGTTGCAGCGATGAGACTGTAACTACTACCAATTGGATACCATGAAATTGGGGAGATAAAAGGGGTAAATAAATAAAAAATCTTACAGGTTGTTCAATAGCTGCGGTAAGTGAACCCTCAGCATGGCGACACCCTACAGTTCCATGTAGGTATTTCAAGGTCGACATCGTTCTCTCAACAAAAACACAGCTAAGATTAAATAGGGAAAAACTACATTTAAAAAGTCCTAAACAGAAATTTAAACACACAATCCTAGACAGCTTTTCTCTCTGGAGGCTCACATGAGCTCCCCAAACCAAGACTGCTCTGAAGTGAGTTAGCTCAGAACACAGCCTACCACAGAGGGAACAAAATCAAGTAAATGACTGAATAATTGAATGGCCAAATGAAACTGCCTGTGCTCTAGAGCGGATCGATGGCCGCCGCTCGCCGTTTGGTATTCACAGACGCTCCCCTACCCTCCCCTACCCTCCCCTGTTCTCCCCTCCCCCGTCGAGACTGGGACTATTCTCAAGCTGATGGAGCGGGATGGCGGGAACCAACCATAACCCACGACGCACAGTCACTTCTCCCCCGTTGTTGCGTCACTTTGCTGTTCCATCACCATTCCTTACTATCTCAACCTCTCCATCCTCCCTCCCACTTCTCCCCCTCCTTCTCACTCCTCCTCCCCCTCCATCCCACTCCTTCTCCTCCTTCCTCTCTCTCACTCCTTTGCCTCCTCCTCCTCCTCCTGCCTCCCTCTCACTCCATCTCCTCTTCCCTCCACCCCTCCTCCTCCCTCTCACTCCATCTCCTCCTCCCTCTCACTCCTTCTCTTTCTCCCTCCTTCTCTTTCTCCTCCTCCTCCCTCTCACTCCATCTCCTCTTCCCTCCACCCCTCCTCCTCCCTCTCACTCCTTCTCTTTCTCCTCCTCCTCCCTCTCACTGCATCTCCTCTTCCCTCCACTCCTTCTCCTCCCTATCACTTTTCCTCCTCTCTCCCACTCCTCCTCGTCCCCCGTCCACTCCTCCTCCTCCCTCCTATTTATTCTCCTCCTCCTCCCTCTCAATAACTTGCCTCCTCCCACTCCCCCTCCTCCTTCTCCCTCCTCCCTCTCCTTCTTCTCCTTCTTCTCCTCCCCCTCCTCCCTCCTGCCTCCCACTCCTTCTCCTACTCCTCCTCCCTCCCTCCCTCTCATTCTTCTCCTCCTCCCTCCCATTCATTTGCCTTATCCTCCTCCCCCCTCCCACTCCTTCTCCTTCTCCTCCTCCCTCCCACTCCTTCTCCTCTTCCTTCTCCTTCCACTCCTTCTCCTCCTCCTCCCTCCCACTCTTCCCTCCCACTCCTCATCATTCTTCTCATCCTTCTCCTCCTCAGTTCCATTAGCCCCATCTCTATGACGTTCCGAGCTAGCGATTCCTGGGGGAATGTTAGTTTTTCCTAAATAAAGGTGGGGAGCGGCAGCGATTGATCTCTGAGAGGCTTATGGTAGCAATGGCTGGACGGGCTATGAGGTTGAACAAACCTCTGAAAGGAACTAACAGGTGAGATACTAAAGGAGGGAGTATAGGAAGAGAGGAAGAAAGGAGGAGTGGAAGAGAGGAGGAGGGGAGAATGAGAGTGAGTTTAGATTTTCCCTTGACTGTGAGTGTAAATGCTGTCAGTCTTCATAACTATTCTCATATATCTACTAGAGGCGTCTGTATGCCTGGGTCCTCTGCATAACAAGTATAATCAGTACTGTATCTCCCCAGCCTACTGCTAGGCTATCACTACATATATCTCATGCTCTGTTTTATGTTTGTCTATTGTCCACACATCACTATGATCGTGTGTGTGTGTGTGTGTGTGTGTGTGTGTGTGTGTGTGTGTGTGTGTGTGTGTGTGTGTGTGTGTGTGTGTGTGTGTGTGTGTGTGTGTGTGTGTGTGTGTGTGTGTATGTGTGTGTGTGTGTGTGTGTGTGTGCGTGTGTGTGTGTGTGTGAGTGTGCGTGCGTGCGTGCGTGCGTGCGTGTGTGTGTCAGTCAGTCAGTCAGTCAGTCATACCAGTATGTCTCCGGTTCAGTGTGTTAGGGTGTAAGGGTATTAGTGAGCATGTATCATGTGTAGTCATGTGTAGGCTTACCTGTGAGAGGGACCCTGTTTCCATGTACACTGAAAAAAATAAAGGTTCTTAAATGGTTATTCCTCGGCCCTTAAGGTTCCTTGGAGAACTATTGCCCAATAAAGAACCTTTGAGTTAAGTGTGGGGTTCTTGACGGTCTTCAGAATTCTAAAAGGTTCTTGAAATGTATGGAAGCCTGCACATGTGCCCCTTTCATAGCACACAGCAAATTGGCCAGTGTTAAATAGTGTTTATTTTTCAGTGTAAGATTTATAGTGTTGATTCAAGAGGTAAATTAACACTCAGTGGTGTAAAGCAATGGTGTCAAACTCATTCCATGGAGTCAATTGTCTTACAGTTGATGTCGGAATTTTATATACACTTAGGTTGGAGTCATTAAAACTCGTTTTTCAACCACTTTACAAATTTCTTGTTAACAAACTATAGTTTTGGAAAGTCAGTTAGGACATCTACTTTGTGCATGACACATGTCCTTTTTCCAATAATTGTTTACAGATTATTTCACTTATAATTCACTGTATCACAATTCCAGTGGGTCAGAAGTTTACATACACTTAAGTTGACTGTGCCTTTAAACAGCTTGGAAAATTCCAGAAAATGATGTCATGGCTTTAGAAGCTTCTGACATCATTTGAGTCAATTGGAGGTGTACCTGTGGATGTATTTGAGGCCTACCTTCAAACACAGTGCCTCTTTGCTTGACATCATGAGATAATCAAAAGAAATCAGCCAAGACCTCAGAAAAAAATTGAAGACCTCCACAAGTCTGGTTCTTCCTTGGGAGCAATTTACAAACACCTGAAGGTACCACGTTCACCTGTACAAACAATAGTACGCAAGTATAAACACCATGGGACCACGCAGCCATCAAACCACTCAGTAAGGAGACGCGTTCTGTCTCCTAGAGAGGAACGTACTTTGGTGTGAAAAGTGCAAATCAATCCCAGAACAACAGCAAAGGACCTTGTGAAGATGCTGGAGGAAACAGGTATCCACAATAAAACAAATCCTATATCGACATAACCTAAAAGGCCACTCAGCAAGGAAGAAGCCACTGCTCCAAAACCACCATAAAAAAGCCAGACTACGGTTTGCAACTGCACATGGGGACAAAGATCGTACTTTTTTGAGAAATGTCCTCTGGTCTGATGAAACAAAAATATAACTGTTTTTCCATAATGACCCTCGTTATGTTTGGAGGAAAAAGGGGGAGGCTTGCAAGCCGAAGAACACCATCCCAGCCGTGAAGCACGGGGGTGGCAGCATCATGTTGTGGAGGTGCTTTGCTGCAGGAGGGACTGGTGCACTTCACAAAATAGATGGCTTCATGAGGCTGGAAAATGATGTGGATATATTGATTCAACATCTCAAGACATCAGTCAGGAAGTTAAAGCTTGGTCGCAAATGGGTCTTCCAAATGGACAATGACCCCAAGCATTTTTCCAAAGTTGTGGCAAAATGGCTTAAGGACAACAAAGTCAATGTATTGGAGTGGCCATCACAAAGCCCTGACCCCATCCTATAGAAAATTTGTGGGCAGAACTGAAAAAGCGTGTGCGAGCCAGGAGGCCTACAAACCTGACTTAGTTACACCAGCTCTGTCAGGAGGCTACCCGAAATGTTTGACCCAAGTTAAAAAATGTAACTTCAATGCTACCAAACACTAGTTGAGTGTATGTAAACGTCTGACCCACTGAGAATTTGATGAATGAAATAAAAGCTGAAATAAATCAATCTCTCTACTATTATTCTGCCATTTCACATTCTTATAACGAAGTGGTGATCCTAACTGACCAAAACAGGGAATTTTCACTAGGATTAAATGTCAGGAATTGTGAAAAACTGAGTTAAAATGTATTTGTCTAAGGTGTGTGTAACTACTAACATTTTAATGACAACATATTCACTTAGGATCTCACTTGGTAAAAGCCACAGGACTGAAATTGAATGAATGCAACAACCATGTCTCTGTCACCCACAAACACAGTTATAGGTGGTACTGGTAACAAAAATGCACCCTATTTATGCAAATAAAACTTAAAACCCTACAGCAGGGCTATTCAATTCCGGTCTGGAGCGCCAAAACATTTCTGGGTTTGGAAGAACCATTTATGGTTCTTCAGAGACACTAAAATGGTTCCCGTATGGCATCGCTCTCAATAACCTTATGTGGTTCCAACTTGCACCTTTATTTTTAAGAATTATATGAAAGAGAAAGAGTTATATGTATATCAATAATGGGTAGACCCCTCTCCCTTTCTGTCTCAGCAGGATGTAAGCTATGGGCCCCTATCCCTCTCTGTGTCTTTCAGTGAGACAGAAAGTAGGCTGGGGGCCCAGGCCCCTGAGTGTCTGTGTCCTAATTGCTGTTCTGGCGATCCAGTGAGGAGGGCCAGCCAGTACCGAGGGGAGGGCTGCTCCTTTACCACACTGATTTATTGGACAATTTCACAGCAGTGTCCGCAGTAATGGGACAGGATAAATGGCTGACCCCTCTCTGACTGAGATAACTCCAGGGGAAGAGGAGAGCATGCTGGCCTGCCTCCCCGCTTGGTGTGTGTGTGTGGCAACTTTTCTTCCCTACTCTGTCTATATAACCCCCCACTAATTCTCCATCTCTCCTTTCTTTATCCCTCCCCCACTATCCTATCATGACCAATTTGCTCCCTCCCCATGTCATCCTCTCTATCTTCCTCTCTCTATCACTCCATGTGTGTCTTTCTTTCACTCTCCACAGTCCACTATCACTCGGTATTTATCTATTTTCTCCATCCTGTCGGTCCTTTCTTTCTCTCCCCCTTCTCTCCCCCCTGCTGCACACCCCTTTATTCAACCCTTCCTCCTGGGCGTGTGCGTGAGTGTGTGTGTGCATGTGTGGGGTGATCCCAAGCCTTTTATGGCTTGACCTGTATGGGGGCAGGTAGATTGCAGGTTGCACTACACATTTCCATATCTGTCTGTTCTCTGTCCATCTGTCCTATGCTCTGCTGTGAACAGGCGATGTCTGGCCGCCTCTCAACAGGTCTTTCACTCTGTGTGAACAGGCGATGTCTGGCCGCCTCTCAACGGGTCTTTCACTCTGTGTGAACAGGCGATGTCTTGCTGCCTCTCAGCAGGTCCTTCACTCTGTGTGAACAGGCGATGTCTGGCCGCCTCTCAACGGGTCCTTCACTCTGTGTGAACAGGCGATGTCTTGCTGCCTCTCAGCAGGTCCTTCACTCTGTGTGAACAGGCGATGTCTGGCCGCCTCTCAACGGGTCCTTCACTCTGTGTGAACAGGCGATGTCTGGCCGCCTCTCAACGGGTCCTTCACTCTGTGTGAACAGGCGATGTCTGGCCGCCTCTCAACGGGTCCTTCACTCTTTGTGAACAGGCGATGTCTGGCAGACTCTCAACGGCTCCTTCACTCTGTGTGAACAGGCGATGTCTGGCCACCTCTCAACGGGTCCTTCACTCTGTGTGAACAGGCAATATTTGGCCATCTCCCAACGGGCATTTACACTTGGGGTAGTGAAGTGCAGTCTGAGAGGACGGAAACATGCTCTCACTCCTTATCTCCCTCTCTTCATCCCCACCCCTCTCTCTCTCTCTCTGTTTTCATTTACCTCTCATTTTCTCCCTCCCTCCTCTCTCCTACTCTCTCTCTTTTCCTCACTTCATCTCCCTCTCTTTCTCTCCCTTTAGCCTCTCTCCCCATCTCCTCCCCTTCCCTCTCTCTGTCTTTTGGCCCAGTGGTTAATGGAAATCAAATGGCATCTCCCGTGGCGTGCGTCAGACTAGCGGGCCGTGAGTGAGGGGCGGTGGGTAGGGGAGTGCCTGTCTGCTTGTGTCTCCAACATGGGACGCCCACGGCAACAGATGACCCATCACTGCAGAGACAGAGCCATGGCAACACATCTTATTAGACCAACAGGGACCATCTGACAGAACTATTAGTGTAGGAATGACAGGGTAAGGCCCGTTCTGAGCTCTTTATCTGTTGTGACTCCAACATGGAGGACTGCTGTTCTAAGGAAGTGGTTGTCATGCTGTGGGAACTGGGATGGTTTGGCACTGACTTAACCTACTTAAACTTATTTTACAGTCAACAACCTTATTGTACTAAATTATTAGAGGCCAAATGAGATAATAGATACTGTGTTAAAGTTAGGATATATTGATATGTGTAAAGGATGTGACTTTAGAGAGGGGGGTTCAACAATGATGATAACTTGTGGTAATTTTTTGAAAAACTCCTCTGGCCTCTTCCAGTATCTAACCTTTGTCCCTCCTCCCCAGTACCCCCCAGTCCACACTGCATCTGCCAGCCTTACAAAGCCACGCAAATATCCCACACATCACGTGTCTCTGCATGGGGACCAGCAGATAGCTGCTTATCTACATCACGTGTCTCTGTATGGGGACCAGCAGATATCTGCTTATCTACATCACGTGTCTCTGTATGGGGACCAGCAGATAGCTGCTTATCTACATCACGTGTCTCTGTATGGGGACCAGCAGATAGCTGCTTATCTACATCACGTGTCTCTGTATGGGGACCAGCAGATAGCTGCTTATCTACATCACGTGTCTCTGTATGGGGACCAGCAGATAGCTGCTTATCTACATCACGTGTCTCTGCATGGGGACCAGCAGATAGCTGCTTATCTACATCACGTGTCTCTGCATGGGGACCAGCAGATAGCTGCTTATCTACATCACGTGTCTCTGTATGGGGACCAGCAGATAGCTGCTTATCTACATCACGTGTCTCTGCATGGGGACCAGCAGATAGCTGCTTATCTACATCACGTGTCTCTGCATGGGGACCAGCAGATAGCTGCTTATCTACATCACGTGTCTCTGTATGGGGACCAGCAGATATCTGCTTATCTACATCACGTGTCTCTGTATGGGGACCAGCAGATAGCTGCTTATCTACATCACGTGTCTCTGTATGGGGACCAGCAGATAGCTGCTTATCTACATCACGTGTCTCTGCATAGGGACCAGCAGATATCTGCTTATCTACATCACGTGTCTCTGTATGGGGACCAGCAGATAGCTGCTTATCTACATCACGTGTCTCTGCATGGGGACCAGCAGATAGCTGCTTATCTTCACATTTGTGTAAGGAGCTGAAGTCTCCTCTCCCAAAGTGACCAGGAAGGAAATACACTCTGGCCAGGATAAACCTTCTCCTTCTATCCTTCTCTCTATCCCTCCTTCTCTCTATCCCTCCATCTATCTATCCCTCCCTCCCTCCCGACAGCCTAATTGTTGTTAAGGACCTGCTAGTGCTCAGCAATCTGCTGGAACTAAAGGAGCTCCTCCCCAACCCACTGCCCCCTTTAACACGCCTGGAGTCTGACTACTGCTGCTGGTCATACACACACATGCTGCACACACATGCTGCACACACTAGCGCAAAATAACACATCATTAAAATGCTGATATATAAGCATGAAATCAAATATCCTGTTCTCCTGAAATCAAATCTGTTATATACATGTCTTTCATAAGGCTTGGTTTCCTCCATAGTGGACGGTAATGAGAGACAGCAGAGGAGACCCATGGTCAGGTCCCATGATGACATCACACCACTCTCTGATCTTGGCACACACCCATACGCACAACACACACACACACACACACACACACACACACACACACACACACACACACACACACACACACACACACACACACACACACACACACACACACACACACACACACACACACTCCCAGAACACACAAACACGCACCTACATGCAGACACACACAGACATCCAGACACACACGTTTGTTTTAACCTTAACCCCAAACCCTATACCCAACCCTAACCCTAACCCCTAACCCTAATTTTAACCCTAAACCTATCCCCTAAGCCTAAAATAGCCTTTTTCCTTGTGAGGACCGGTGAAATGTCCCCATTTGTTCTGAATTTTCCTTATTTTAACATCCTTGTAGGGTCCCCACAAGGATAGTAAAACCAAAAAAACACACACACAAACACACGTTTGATTACAAATACTGTATAAACAGCCATGAGGATCCCATGTTAACATTAATCAGTGTTTGATATTCGCAATACCTTAAGTCATACGGTGGGGCAAAAAAGTATTTAGTCAGCCACCAATTGTGCAAGTTCTCCCACTTAAAAAGATGAGAGAGGCCTGTAATTTTCATAATAGGTACACTTCAACTATGACAGACAAACTGAGAAAAAAAATCCAGAAAATCACATTGTAGGATTTTTTATGAATTTATTTGCAAATTATGGTGGAAAATAAGTATTTGGTCAATAACAAAAGTTTATCTCAATACTTTATTATATACCCTTTGTTGGCAATGACAGAGGTCAAATGTTTTCTGTAAGTCTTCACAAGGTTTTCACACATTGTTGCTGGTGTTTTGGCCCATTCCTCCATGCAGCAGTGATGTTTTGGGGCTGTTGCTGGGCAACACAGACTTTCAACTCCCTCCAAAGATTTTCTATGGGATTGAGATCTGGAGACTGGCTAGGCCACTCCAGGACCTTGAAATGCTTCTTACGAAGCCACTCCTTCGTTGCCCGGGCGGTGTGTTTGGGATCATTATCATGCTGAAAGACCCAGCCCCATTTCATCTTCAATGTCCTTGCTGATGGAAGGAGGTTTTCACTAAAAATCTCACGATACATGGCCCCATTCATTCTTTCCGTTACACAGATCAGTCGTCCTGGTCCCTTTGCAGAAAAACAGCCCCAAAGCATGATGTTTTCCACCCCCATGCTTCACATTACGTATGGTGTTCTTTGGATGCAACTCAGCATTCTTTGTCCTCCAAACACGACGAGTTGAGTTTTTACCAAAAAGTTATATTTTGGTTTCATCTGACTATATGACATTCTCCCAATCTTCTTCTGGATCATCCAAATGCTCTCTAGCAAACTTCAGACGGGCCTGGACATGTACTGGCTTAAGCAGGGGGACACGTCTGGCACTGCAGGATTTGAGTCCCTGGCGGCATAGTGTGTTACTGATGGTAGGCTTTGTTACTTTGGTCCCAGCTCTCTGCAGGTCATTCACTAGGTGAATGGTTCTGGGATTTTTGCTCATCGTTCTTGTGATCATTTTGACCCCACGGGGTGAGATCTTGCGTGGAGCCTCAGATCGAGGGAGATTATCAGTGGTCTTGTAGCTCCATTTTCACTCAAAGCTCCATTTTTATGGAACGGTCTGCCTACCCATGTCAGAGACGCAAACTCGGTCTCAACCTTTAAGTCTCTACTGAAGACTCATCTCTTCAGTGGGTCATATGATTGAGTGTAGTCTGGCCCAGGAGTGGGAGGGTGAACGGAAAGGCTCTGGAGCAACGAACCACCCTTGCTGTCTCTGCCTGGCCGGTTCCCCTCTTTCCACTGGGATTCTCTGCCTCTAACCCTATTACAGGGGCTGAGTCACTGGCTTTACTGGGGCTCTCTCATGCCGTCCCTGGAGGAGGTGCGTCACCTGAGTGGGTTGAGTCACTGATGTGGTCATCCTGTCTGGGTTGGCGCCCCCCCCCCCCCCCCCTTAAGTTGTGCCGTGGCGGAGGTCTTTGTGGGCTATACTCAGCCTTGTCTCAGGATGGTAAGTTGGTGGTTGAAGATATCCCTCTAGTGGTGTGGGGGCTGTGCTTTGGCAAAGTGGGTGGGGTTATATCCTTCCTGTTTGGCCCTGTCCGGGGGTGTCCTCGGAGTGGGCCACAGTGTCTCCTGACCCCTCCTGTCTCAGCCTCCAGTATTTATGCTGCAGTAGTTTATGTGTCGGGGGGCTAGGGTCAGTTTGTTATATCTGGAGTACTTCTCCTGTCCTATTCGGTGTCCTGTGTGAATCTAAGTGTGCGTTCTCTAATTCTCTCCTTCTCTCTTTCTCTCTCTCGGAGGACCTGAGCCCTAGGACCATGCCCCAGGACTACCTGACATGATGACTCCTTGCTGTCCCCAGTCCACCTGGCTGTGCTGCTGCTCCAGTTTCAACTGTTCTGCCTTATTATTATTCGACCATGCTGATCATTTATGAACATTTGAACATCTTGGCCATGTTCTGTTATAATCTCCACCCGGCACAGCCAGAAGAGGACTGGCCATCCCACATATGCTCTCTCTAATTCTCTCTTTCTTTCTCTCTCTCGGAGGACCTGAGCCCTAGGACCATGCCCCAGGAATACCTGACATGATGACTCCTTGCTGTCCCCAGTCCACCTGACTGTGCTGCTGCTCCAGTTTCAACTATTCTGCCTTATTATTATTCGACCATGCTGGTCATTTATGAACATTTGAACATCTTGACCATGTTTTGTTATAATCTCCACCCGGCACAGCCAGAAGAGGACTGGCCACCCCACATAGCCTGGTTCCTCTCTAGGTTTCTTCCTAGGTTTTGGCCTTTCTAGGGAGTTTTTCCTAGCCACCGTGCTTCTTCACCTGCATTGCTTGCTGTTTGGGGTTTTAGGCTGGGTTTCTGTACAGCACTTTGAGATATCAGCTGATGTACGAAGGGCTATATAAAATAAATTTGATTTTTTTTATTTTTTTTTTGTATGTCTTCCATTTCCTAATAATTGCTCCCACAGTTGATTTCTTCAAACCAAGCTGCTTACCTATTGCAGATTCAGTCTTCCCAGGCTGGTGCAGGTTTACAATTTTGTTTCTGGTATCCTTTGACAGCTCTTTGGTCTTGGCCATAGTGGAGTTTGGAGTGTGACTGTTTGAGGTTGTGGACAGGTGTCTTTTATACTGATAACAAGTCCAAACAGGTGCCATTAATACAGGTAACGAGTGGAGGACAGAGGAGCCTCTCAAAGAAGAAGTTACAGGCCTGTGAGAACCAGAAATCTTGCTTGTTTGTAGGTGACCAAATACTTATTTTCCACCATAATTTGCAAATAAATTCATAAAAAATCCTACAATGTGATTTTCTGGATTTTTTTTCTCATTTTGTCTGTCATAGTTGAAGTGTACCTATGATGAAAATTACAGGCCTCTCTCATATTTTTAAGTGGTAGAACTTGCACAATTGGTGGCTGACTAAATACTTTTTTGCCCCACTGTATGTGTGTGTGTTCATCTGGAGTCAATCAAGTCCATACATTCTCTCCACTGACAAACTACTACAGAAGCGATGTGAGCTTGAGTGATGTACTTACTTTAGCAGACAGCCTTTTACAGGTCTGGTTTCGTTCTACTCACACGCTCTCACGCACACACAGCAGGATGTGCGAGCTTAAACTACAGAATGGATTTCAGTGTTTCTAGTGTTTTATCTCAGCAGGAGTGGAGAGCTGAGGTAAGATGGCCTAACATGTCTCTCAGTGTTACCACCTTAAAGACCTGACCAAACCAAGGCCAGCAGCCAAATCAATTACAGACATGACCAAACCAAGGCCAGCAGCCAGATCAATTACAGACCTGACCAAACCAAGGCCAGCAGCCAAATCAATTACAGACCTGACCAAACAAAGGCCAGCAGCCAAATCAATTACAGACCTGACCAAACCAAGGCCAGCAAATCAAATCAAACCAAATCAATTACAGACAGGACCAAACCAAGTCCAACTACCAAATCAATTACAGACCTGAACAAACCAAGGCCAGCAGCCAAATCAATTACAGACCTGACCAAACCAAGGCCAGCAGCCAAATCAATTACAGACCTGACCAAACCAAGGCCAGCAAATCAAATCAAACCAAATCAATTACAGACAGGACCAAACCAAGTCCAACTACCAAATCAATTACAGACCTGAACAAACCAAGGCCAGCAGCCAAATCAATTACAGACCTGACCAAACCAAGGCCAGCAGCCAAATCAATTACAGACAGGACCAAACCAAGGCCAGCAGCCAAATCAAGTATAGTACTCTGTACAACAATACAAGTTACTGTACTCATTTCAATTCTACCGTGGACTATTGTGAAACAGTAGCATTCAGATGTTCTCAGGCTCTGAAGCCCTCTTTAATGCTTGTTAATTAATGAGAGATTGTGTGAAAGAGAGAGAGAGAGAGAGCTGCCAATGGCTTACCTAATGGCATTGATTGACATCAACACTGATTAGAGAAAAGCACCAGTAATTGTTATAACGTCATAAATTATGGATACCATTATGACATCACAAACAAGTAAGAATCCGTCATGGATACCATTATGACATCACAACGGATATCAAGATGACAACACAGATGTAGGAACAACCAGCATAGTCACCATTATCAAACTGTTGACAATCGTGACCGCTATTATCATGACATCATATTATATGACTCACACTTCACTCAGTCACACACATTGTCACAGCTGATGGCTAAGCAGAATATCAATCAACCAATTAAGGGCATGTAGCCATGATCCTAGTTCTCTAATAGAACCAAAGCCCTTCCTGCAGGTTTCAGCTTTCATCCTTTTTTACTCTGTTCTGACTTTCATTTTTCCCCTTTTCTCTCTCCTTTCTCTTCTCTCCAGACTCTGGCACAAAGCTCAAGCCAACAAATCATTTTTTATTTATGCTTTTAGCACATGCAAAAATAGGTATTGGATTCCTTTAAGACGGGGCAGGAACCAACGTTTAAAAACAGTCTTATCCTTCCAACAACCTTCACTCAATTAGATTCCCTATAAAAAACATTGCCAATGGTGCCTAAAGAGCCATCTCTCTTGTATGCACACACACTGTCTCTCTACCACTCCCATCCTCACACTCACTCACACACACACTGTCTCTCTACCACTCCCATCCTAATACTCACTCACACACACACTGTCTCTCTACCACTCCCATCCTCATACTCACTCACACACACACTGTCTCTCTACCACTCACACTCACTCACACACACATGGTCTCTCCACTACTCCCATCCTCATACTCACTCACACACACACTTTCTCTCTACCACTCCCATCCTCATACTCACTCACACACACACTGTCTCTCTACCACTCCCATCCTCACACTCACTCACACACACACTGTCTCTCTACCACTCACACTCACTCACACAAACACTGTCTCTCTACCACTCCCATCCTCACACTCACTCACACACACACTGTCTCTCTACCACTCACACTCACTCACACACACACGGTCTCTCTACCACTCCCACCCTCACACTCACTCACACACACACGGTCTCTCTACCACTCCCATCCTCACACTCACTCACACACACACTGTCTCTCTACCACTCCCATCCTCACACTCACTCACACACACACTGTCTCTCTACCACTCCCATCCTCACAGTCACTCACACACACACTGTCTCTCTACCACTCCCATCCTCACACTCACTCACACACACACTGTCTCTCTACCACTCCCATCCTCACACTCACTCACACACACATGGTCTCTCTACCACTCCCATCCTCACACTCACTCACACACACACTGTCTCTCTACCACTCCCATCCTCACACTCACTCACACACACACACACTGTCTCTCTACCACTCCCATCCTCACACTCACTCACACACACACTGTCTCTCTACCACTCACACTCACTCACACAAACACTGTCTCTCTACCACTCCCATCCTCACACTCACTCACACACACACTGTCTCTCTACCACTCACACTCACTCACACAAACACTGTCTCTCTACCACTCCCATCCTCACACTCACTCACACACACGGTCTCTCTACCACTCCCATCCTCATACTCACTCACACACACACTGTCTCTCTACCACTCCCATCCTCATACTCACTCACACACACACTGTCTCTCTACCACTCCCATCCTCACACTCACTCACACACACACACACTGTCTCTCTACCACTCCCATCCTCATACTCACTCACACACACACGGTCTCTCTACCACTCCCATCCTCACACTCACTCACACACACACACACTGTCTCTCTACCACTCCCATCCTCACATTCCCTCACACACACACACTCTCATCCTCACATTCCCTCACACTCACACACACACACACACTCCCATCCTCACACTCACTCACACACACACTGTCTCTCTACCACTCCCATCCTCACACTCACTCACACACACTGTCTCTCTACCACTCCCATCCTCATACTCACTCACACACACACTGTCTCTCTACCACTCCCATCCTCATACTCACTCACACACACACTGTCTCTCTACCACTCCCATCCTCATACTCACTCACACACACACTGTCTCTCTACCACTCACACTCACTCACACACACATGGTCTCTCCACTACTCCCATCCTCATACTCACTCACACACACACTTTCTCTCTACCACTCCCATCCTCATACTCACTCACACACACACTGTCTCTCTACCACTCCCATCCTCACACTCACTCACACACACACTGTCTCTCTACCACTACCATCCTCACATTCCCTCACACACATGCTCTCTCTTTCTCAAGCGTTCAACCACCACACCTTCAAACACACAGACACACACGCACAGAGGATATGGGCCAGATGCAAGGCTTGGATCAGAGACAATGTGATGCACTTAACACAGTGGGACCAGGCTGTCTTCTGCCCCTGATGTCAGTGGAGCTGTCCACACTTGAACACACACATCACAACTGACCTCATTGGCTAGTCCTGCACTCTCAATCAATGAAAGAGTGATTAAGAGCTGAGAGCCAACCACACAGCACAACTGGCTCCAAAGCTGCATATGTCCACCAATCACAAAATCACTTGAAAAGCAAAGTGATAAGCCCGCTGGAAAGCTTTTTACAATTGTTGAAATGTTAAGTATGCTGTAGGTTGGGCATGTGAATAATACTTTGTTGATAGTAAGGTGTTCAGTAACGAGGAACCACCTACATCATCAATCCACTAAATTCCCCTTTCTTTCTCTCTCCATCACTTACCTACTCCCCCCCACCCATTTGCTAATTTGTCCTTCTACATCTGTTTTACCCATTCCATCTTCCCTAAACCTCATGCTCCCCTCTATCTTGCTTCTTCTTGAAACCAACTCTCGTCTTCCTGTAGCCTAATAGTTTAAATGGATCGGATCTCTTTCTCTCCCTCTCTCCATCTTTCAAAGTTCCGATAGATTAACCTTCACTTCATCTATCTCCTTCTCTCTCCCTCCACTCTCTCTTCCTCTCTTTCATAGTTCAGATGGAGCTAGCTATTGTTCACTGTGGAGTCTGAGGCCGATAAATCGTGTCCATAAAACACACAAGGGAGAGAACATACTCAGTCACTTACTCACAGAAAAATACATAACACGTTGGGTAAGTCACACGCACACAAACAAAATGCCCCTATTCATGAGCGTAAGTAAGTAAGTAAGTAAGTAAGTAAGTAAGTAAGTAAGTAAGTGTGCGTGCGTGCGTGCGTGCGTGCGTGCGTGCGTGTGTGCGTGTGTGTGTGTGTGTAATAGAGATTTTAGTTTCCTCTTCGCCATGTCTGCCTTTTTATTAATCATCTATGAAGATCAGGGACAATGATTCAGTACTCTATGAATGGACTAACAAGATCAGGGACAATGATTCAGTACTCTATGAATGGACTAACAAGATCAGGGACAATGATTCAGTACTCTATGAATGGACTAACAAGATCAGGGACAATGATTCAGTACTCTTATGAATGGACTAACAAGATCAGGGACAATGATTCAGTACTCTATGAATGGACTAACAAGATCAGGGACAATGATTCAGTACTCTATGAATGGACTAATACGATCAGGGACAATGATTCAGTACTCTATGAATGGACTAACAAGATCAGGGACAATGATTCAGTACTCTATGAATGGACTAACAAGATCAGGGACAATGATTCAGTACTCTTATGAATGGACTAACAAGATCAGGGACAATGATTCAGTACTCTATGAATGGACTAACAAGATCAGGGACAATGATTCAGTACTCTATGAATGGACTAATACGATCAGGGACAATGATTCAGTACTCTATGAATGGACTAACAAGATCAGGGACAATGATTCAGTACTCTATGAATGGACTAACAAGATCAGGGACAATGATTCAGTACTCTATGAATGGACTAACAAGATCAGGGACAATGATTCAGTACTCTATGAATGGACTAACAAGATCAGGGACAATGATTCAGTACTCTATGAATGGACTAACAAGATCAGGGACAATGATTCAGTACTCTATGAATGGACTAACAAGATCAGGGACAATGATTCAGTACTCTATGAATGGACTAACAAGATCAGGGACAATGATTCAGTACTCTATGAATGGACTAACAAGATCAGGGACAATGATTCAGTACTCTATGAATGGACTAACAAGATCAGGGACAATGATTCAGTACTCTATGAATGGACTAACAAGATCAGGGACAATGATTCAGTACTCTATGAATGGACTAACAAGATCAGGGACAATGATTCAGTACTCTATGTATGGACTAACAAGATCAGGGACAATGATTCAGTACTCTATGAATGGACTAACAAGATCAGGGACAATGATTCAGTACTCTATGAATGGACTCTATGAATGCCTCTTTTCTAACTAGCTGTGATTCATTTCTCTAACATGGATGTCAGGCATCAGGCAACATTCAGACAGCATGAGACCAACTCTTCACCAGGAAACATGAGCACTGACAAACACAGCAACAGCAACATCAACAAAGACATAATCTGTAACTGCAGTAATGCTCCGGTCGTTGGATCCCTAACTGTGCTCCTATGTGTTTGTTTGTGTGTGTGGGTGTGTGTGTGCACATGTGCACTTGTACGTGAAGTGCGTGCATGTGGGTGGGTGCATGTGCTTGTACGCACACAGGGTTTTGGTGTGTGTGTGTGTGCGTACAGGGACTATGGGGGGCAGGATAAGGGAAGCGGAAGGCTGGCTGTGGGCCAGGGTACCTAGGAGGAAAACATTGGGCTTATCAGAACAAGCACATGGCCCCAGCTCTACTCCCCTCACTCACTGTCAAAGCTGCCATGCCCATACACTACCCTCTGAAAGAGAGGGTGAGGGAGAGTAGGGTGGAGGGGGAGGATGAAGGGATAAGGGGTCAGAGAGAGGAGGATGGAGGGGAGAGATAGAGGAGGAGAGCAGGAAGGGGGGGTGGAGGTAGAGCCAGAGAGATAGAGGGAGAAGGAAGAAGGATGGAGGACAGAGAAAGAGAAGAGGGGGAGGTATGGATGGATAGAGAGATGGAGAAAATAGAAAGATAGAGGGAGAAATGGAAAAGGGCATATAGAAAGGGGGGAAGGGAAACTAAATGAAAGAGAAGTTGAGTTAGAGAAAATATGAACAGCAAAAGAGAAAAACAAAAGGAGAGGAACAAAATAAAAAGTCCTTCAGTCTGTGAAAGAGTTTGTGAAAGGATGAGGTGACTACAAAGACCAAAAGCATCAAGGAGAGAAATAATAAGTGAATGAGAGAGAGAGAGAAAGTGTGAATAAGTGATGAGAGGTCAGGGTTGGTAATGTGTGGTGTAGGGAGTGTCAGCATGTTTCTGTCTAATGAGAAGCCAGGTCAGTGGAGTGTGGAGGTCAGCATGAACTTCCCTAGAGGAGCTTGGACTCTGTGTCACCATATTACCTTGCTAATCACTCAGTCTCCATCTCAACTGTCAGAGAGCGAGGGAGGGAGGGAGTATCTGTATGTGTGTGTGTGTGTGTGTATGTGCATTTGTGGATATGCGTGCATGCGTGTGTGTGCGTTCCTGTGCGTACAACCTCGCGTGTATCCTCTGAAGTGGTGTGTATAAATGAGTCAAGCCTGTTTGTTTATGTGAGCTCAGCCATTGTAAATATTCTGTCTAGATGAGAACAGCTGTCCCAGTCTAACAGATGAAGTCTAGCCAGAGCCACAAACCCAATCTCCAATATTTATACCTGTTCATTTGCAAGTCCCCACGCAGGTAGCTGCTGTTACTATAGCGACCACCGAAGAGGAGAGTTTGGATTTCTAATGTCAACTGTCAGTCGGATAAAGGTACTACAGGGAGGCTGGTGGTGTCCATATCTATAGCTGTAAAGATACAGTGACCAACACCTCACTAGGCACAGATGTCAGCTCTACATCTAGTTTTATGTACATTTGGTTGAGTAGTCAGCTAATGTGAATTCAATGTGAAATCCACAAAAAATGTTACCTTGTCATCAGATTTAGTTTAAAAGTTGGGAGAAAAAATGTTACCTTGTCATCAGATTTAGTTTAAAAGTTGGGAGAAAAAATGTTACCTTGTCATCGGATTTAGTTTAAAAGTTGGGAGAAAAAATGTTACCTTGTCATCGGATTTAGTTTAAAAGTTGGGAGAAAAAATGTTACCTTGTCATCGGATTTAGTTTAAAAGTTGGGAGAAAAAATGTTACCTTGTCATCGGATTTAGTTTAAAAGTTGAGAGAAAAAATGTTACCTTGTCATCGGATTTAGTTTAAAAGTTGAGAGAAAAAATGTTACCTTGTCATCGGATTTAGTTTAAAAGTTGAGAGAAAAAATGTTACCTTGTCATCGGATTTAGTTTAAAAGTTGGGAGAAAAAATGACGAAATGCCCTTACGTTGATGACTTTTATCAAAAACAATCATTTTTCCACATTGATTCAACGTCATCACACAGAAGTTTGGGGTTGAAATAACGTGGAAATAACATTGAGAGACACTGTCAGTCGAGGAGCACGTGCAGGTGAAACGTTTAATAAAACAACAAACACGAAACAAGACAACATAACAATGGCGAAATTGAATGAACACAGGAAAAATACGGACTGAGGAAGGAACCCAAGGGAGTGACAGATGAAGGAGAGGTAATCAGGAAGGTAATGAAGTCCAGGTGAGTATCATGATGATCTGCAGGTGTGCGTAATGATGGATCCCAGGACCGGTGGGTAGTATTCCCGGCGACGTCGAACGCCAGAGGGTTAGGGTTAGGGTTAGAGTGGGAGTACACGTGACACAGTGGGATAGTGACCCAAAATAGTTTTTTAGATGTTGTGTGGATGTTTGGGTGGTTGAAACAATGGGCTGGGATCCCTTGCAGGTCGAAGGGGAAAGGGTGGCAGAGAGGAAAAACAGAGCGGAGAGAGGGAAGAGAAGGGTCCTGAGATGGCTGCTATAAACATAAAGGTTGCTTTCATCAACATTCATTCTGTCTCCTAGACATGAACGTACTGGTGCAAAAAAGGTTTCTTTCATCAAGATGAGTTACAGCCTCATGAGGCTAGACCAACTTTAATCTTATATTCACTCACTCCATCCTCCTCTCTTCCTCTCCTCTCTCTCTTTCTAACTTCCTGCTATGTAGAAAAAACATTTTATTAACTCTTTTTACTCTCTCCCACCCACCCCCTACCTCTCTTTTTTCCCCCATCTCTCTGTTTCCCTATTTCACCTCTCTCTCCCTCTCTCCATATCCCCTCTCTCCTGCCGCCCTCTCACCCTCCCCCTACTCCCTCCCTCTCCCCAGTGTGTCTGGTTTTATGAGGCCTGGGGATATGAGGTGGGCTGATCCTTGATGGCTTCACCATGTGTGAGTGGGCTATAAATCTAGCATCACTAGCCTCTCCACTAGTCAATAGAAGCCCAGGCAAAAACATCCTCACAGGTAACCACATACGCCCTGAGGGATACAGACTGAGAGGGAGAGAGGGATGGAAGGAGGGGGAGAGGGGTAAAAAGAGAGAGGGGTTTAGGGGTACAGCTAAGGGAGTGTATGTTTCTTAAACCCCCCTCACACACAGCTCCATCCAGATCAGTCCCAGAGCAGTGATCCTGTGGTCAGTTAGGGGCTGTGGTAGTAGACGGAGTATCACCGTTCACCAGCAGGGGGCCTCGGCTGTCACTCTGACAGGACCTCAGGGGACCCCAGGAGGGACAGCCAGGCCAGAGAAAGACATAACTGAACACACACTCCAGCCCCCCCCCCCCCCCCCCCCCCCCTCACACACACACACACACACCTCTGTTTGTGATCTTTGTCAATGCCACGCCTCAACAGATTCAATCAGTGGGGAGCCTTTGTTTGTCCTCCTTTCTGCCATTTTATTTCTCTTTCCCCTGCCGGAGCCAAGTCACTTCAGTCTGAATGTTCATAATTCTGACTGTGGAAAAAAACCACGGCAACAACACACAGAGACAGGCCTGGGAGTCACGGCAACAACACAAAGAGACAGGCCTGGGACTCACGGCAACAACACAAAGAGACAGGCCTGGGAGTCACGGCAACAACACAAAGAGACAGGCCTGGGACTCACGGCAACAACACACAGAGACAGGCCTGGGACTCACGGCAACAACACAAAGAGACAGGCCTGGGACTCACGGCAACAACACAAAGAGACAGGCCTGGGACTCACGGCAACAACACAAAGAGACAGGCCTGGGACTCACGGCAACAACACAAAGAGACGGCAACAACACAAAGAGACAGGCCTGGGACTCACGGCAACAACACACAGAGACAGGCCTGGGAGTCACGGCAACAACACAAAGAGACAGGCCTGGGACTCACGGCAACAACACAAAGAGACAGGCCTGGGACTCACGGCAACAACACAAAGAGACAGGCCTGGGACTCACGGCAACAACACAAAGAGACAGGCCTGGGACTCACGGCAACAACACAAAGAGACAGGCCTGGGACTCACGGCAACAACACAAAGAGACAGGCCTGGGACTCACGGCAACAACACAAAGAGACAGGCCTGGGACTCACGGCAACAACACACAGAGACAGGCCTGGGACTCACGTCAACAACACACAGAGACAGGCCTGGGAAACTACCAGATTATGGTTATATGTGGGTGAAACAAGAGTGTGTGTGTGTGTGTGTGTGTGTGTGTGTGTGTGTGTGTGTCCAGGAGGAAATGAGTGTGTGAGTTACAGTGTGTTGTTTGTGTGTTGGTCCAGGTGACAGAGTGTGTGTGTTTGTGTGTGTGTGTGTGTGTGTCCAGGAGGAAATGAGTGTGTGAGTTACAGTGTGTTGTTTGTGTGTGTGTGTGTGTGTGTCCAGGAGGAAATGAGTGTGTGAGTTACAGTGTGTTGTTTGTGTGTTGGTCCAGGTGACAGAGTGTGTGTGTGTGTGTGTGTGTGTGTGTGTGTGTGTGTGTGTGTGTGTGTGTGTGTGTGTGTGTGTGTGTGTGTGTGTGTGTGTGTGTGTGTCCAGGAGGAAATGAGTGTGTGAGTTACAGTGTGTTGTTTGTGTGTTGGTCCAGGTGACAGAGTGGGTGACTTGCAGTGTCTCTGTGCTCAGATTGGACTGGCCCTGAGATTCATACACAACCTCCTCAACCTCCTCAACCTCCTCTCTATGTCTTCAATACACACACACATATACACACACATATACACACTGCTGAAGTCTGGATACCTTAACAATGCCCCAACTCACTGTCATAAACACTAACAAATGTCAGGAAGAATCCGTTTATTACAATTGATGAGGTAACCCATACCCCAAAAGTTGTACTAACAGATACAACGAGAGAGAAAAGTTGTCACTCTCTACACTGGTATGCCATTAAAATGTAATTCAACCTGACATACATTTTTCCCCAGAATGGTTTTGAATGACAAGAGCCAGAGTCTCTTAAAAGTCATACATTTTTAATGTTGGGATGTGCCTTACAATGAACAGGCCTGTGTTCATGGAGTATGAACCTGTCTTTATCTGTTTCCAAGGTGATGTTTACAATGAGACACATATGGGGAATCCTTCAGAGTCTGACCAAACAGCTTTATTACTAAAATCCCCAAAGTCCACTTAGGACCACGTCTCCCTCTCTCTTGCGCTTTCTCTTTCATTCTCTGACTGTCTATTCTCTCCCCCTCTCTTCTCTCGCTCTCTTTTCTACTTGTCGCTTTTTCTCTCTACCTGTTTGTCTTTATCTCCATCTCTCTTCTGTCTCTGCCTCCCTCTGTCTCTCTCACATAAAGTATGCTGTGCTCTGCTGACTTTTATATGACAGTGGCATTTTCTGCTGGGGGCTAAAGAACAACACACAGAGCAGTTAAAGTGTCAGCAGCCATCTCTCTCTCTCTCTCTCTACTCCTTTCTCTCTCTCTCTTTCTCCAGTAATACCCCTAAACCACACTTGACTACACCACTACTACTTAAGTAGGTTTTTTGGAGTATCTGTACTCTACTATTTCTATTTTTGACAACTTTTACTTTTACTTCATTACATTTCTAATGAAAATAATGTACTTTCTACATTTTTCCTGACACACAAAAGTACTCTTAAATGTGGAATGCTTAGCAGGACAGGAACATTGTTCAATTCATGCACTTAAAGAGAAATTACCTGGTCATCCCTACTTCCTCTGATCTGGCAGACTCACTAAACACAAATGCTTTGTTTGTACATGATGTATGAGTGTTGAAGTGTGTCCCTGGCTATCCCTCAATTAATTCAACAACAAAATTGTGCCGTCTGGTTTGCTTAATATAAGGAATTTGAAATTATTTCTACTTTTACTTTTGATACTTATGTATATTTAAGCAATTACATTTGCTTTTAATACTTAAGTATATTTAAAACCAAATACTTTTAGACTTTTACTCAAGTAGTATTTTACTGGATGACTTTCACTTTTACTTGAGTCATTTTATATGAAGGTATCTTTACTTTTACTACAGTATGACAATTGGGTGCTTTTTCCACAACTGCTAACACTCAGCTACCAGTCCCTCTAACCAAGACATTACCATACCAGTCCTTCTCAACCATACTCAACTGCAATCAATGACTCGGAACCATGTTGAAGCACACGCTGATTGTCATTGAACCACTCTGGACCAGAAGTGGTCAAACAGAGCTTAAGAGCGTAGCAGGGGAGTGATGTCTCCCTGACTCACAGACATGAGTGCGGTTGGCGGGTGGTAGGTAACAGTCCATTTACCGTCCAGCCAGCCATTCCTTCTGCACCAGTGGGCCTGAAAACTTACTCATGCACTCTCTCATGATGATCTAATTACCAACGCTCTAACCAACAACAACAAAACACACACAATTAAGATGCTCACTCTTCTGTGTCCCATTTTTCTTTCTTTCTCTAAACCTGTGATCTCTGGTTCCCGTAGATGTTGAAAAGTTGGTGCCTGTGTGTTTGTTCCCACGGCGATAAAAGACTCACCTGGGAGAAGAAAAGAGAAAAAACACAATCACATTACATAGGAGTGGTCATGACATCTGGGCTGCTTAAAGATGGAGGGAGGAGAGGGGAAGGAAAAGACAGGAAGAGGGAGAAGGAGGAGAGGGGAAGGTAAAGACAGGAAGAAGGAGAAGGAGGAGAGGGGAAGGTAAAGACAGGAAGAGGGAGAAGGA
Organism: Oncorhynchus mykiss; assembly: GCF_013265735.2. Lineage (NCBI taxonomy): Eukaryota > Metazoa > Chordata > Actinopteri > Salmoniformes > Salmonidae > Oncorhynchus > Oncorhynchus mykiss. The sequence goes on from NC_048588.1 coordinate 26,383,948, forward strand.
GGAGAGGGGAAGGTAAAGACAGGAAGAGGGAGAAGGAGGAGAGGGGAAGGTAAAGACAGGAAGAGGGAGAAGGAGGAGAGGGGAAGGTAAAGACAGGAAGAGGGAGAAGGAGGAGAAGGGAAGGTAAAGACAGGAAGAGGGAGAAGGAGAAGAGGGGAAGGTAAAGACAGGAAGAGGGAGAAGGAGGTGAGGGGAATGAAAAGAGAGGAAGAGGGAGAAGGAGAGAGAAGAGAAAAAGGGGAAGAAGCATTAAAGAAAATATTAGGAAAAAATCAGAGATGAAGATGGAAGATGGCTGCTGAGTGGCGCAGAGGTCTAAGGCGCTGCATCTCAGTGCTAGAGGCTTCACTACAGACCCTGGTTCGATTCCAGGCTGTATCACAACCAGCCGTGATTTGGAGTCCCATAGGGCAGCGCACAATTGGCCCCGCGTTAAATAAAGGTTAATGGAAATGAAGAGGTGAAGAGAAGGAAGTTGATAGAATAATAGAAGGTGAGAAAGAGAAGATAATAAATTAGGGAAATAGAGATGGTTGTACATGGAGAGAGAGATGTTGAGAAGAGGGGGATAGTTAGGGAAAGGAGGGCAGTTAGGCAAAGGAGGAGAGTGGAAAGGACTTTTAGGGGCACTATACTAATGCAAGCGCAGACACGCACCCATGCACACACACATACACACACACACACAGTTTGGTACCATAACCCCCCATGGGTCTAACCATATGTTTACACAGCCTGGTCCAATTACAGTGAATTAATATATGAAATCTGCCAACCTCATAACTACATTCATTTCCCTGCTTCCTTCCTCGTCTGTCTTCCACAGGACAGACAAGGCTTTCAGACAGACAGCCTGAACCCAATCAACAAGGAAAGCCTGCAATCATTCTCTCTCTCACACTCTCTCAGCTCAAACTATTTACACAATTTGTGAGCAATTTGAGCAGAACCTAGCAGAGACCCGAGTCACCCAACATAGCAGTTAACTGCTAGGTATGGAATAGGACCTTACGCAAGAACACTGCATGAAACATCACACAGGAAAGGACTAGAGGAGTCACGCCCCATTTAATCTGAGGCATCTCTGTATATATTTCATTGAAATGCCCCTCAATTTCATCCACTTGTATGATGGAAATACATCAGATGTAGCTTTTGTTCCGTCACATGGAATGAATAGCAGACAGCAGGACATTCAGCCACTAGAGATCCCTTCAAACACATGAAGCCTCTAATGCCTGGGGTCATGATGGCATGGCACAGCTAGACAACTCACACCACAGCAACAACACACAGTGGATTCAGATATGAACTCTACAGCACCTTTAAAACTCAGTGTGAGTTGTTATTGTTGTTTAGTGTTGGTCAGGGGGTGAGGAGGCGGGCGGGCAGGCGGGCAGGCAGGCGGGCAGGAAGATGACGAGTGGCTCCTCTTTGTGGTAATAACACCCTGCAAGCTCTTTATCTCCCCAGAGCAAACAGCCCAATCAATATGCAATGTGTGTGTGTGTGTCTGTGTGTGAGTGAGAGACAGACAGAGAGAAAAAAAGAGATAGAAAGAGATAGAAAGTTGTTGGGATGAGTCCTTGAGTCAGACAGAAAAATCAACTATTTCCTGTCTCATAAAGACTGCTGTTGACAATTTGACATTGGCCAGACATTCAACTGTTTGTCTGCGTGTATTAACAGCAGGTCATCCTTTTCCCAGACTATAAAGTGCCCCAGACACAAAGAAGAGCCAGAGAACACAGGTGTGTGACGCTCTACCTGATCTGAGCACATTAACACACACAACTCTCAGAGCTCCCACTAACATCGGACTACACACTCACACAGTGCTTTTAAGTCAGCCTACTGTAATGGAATAGAGAAGAGAGAAGCCATGATGTCACTGGGAAGTAACTGATTATGTCATATAGAAGATAATGGTGATGTCACAGAGGAGTTAGGAGTCATAGTGGTGATGTCATAGAGGACCTAGAAGTGATGTCACAGGGAAGATAGCTAAAACTTCATAGGGGAGTTAGTTGTGATGATGTCACAGGCATGATTGCCATGATATCATAGAGGAGCTAGCAGTGATGTCACAGTGCAGATGTGCTCATAGGCGCAATTTCCGACATAGGAAATGCCTTTCCTATGCAATTCTCAGTAGTTGGTATTCAGACTTACCTTATGGTGGTGCATAACGGGCTGTGCAGACATGGTTCCCTTGCAGTGGCGTTTTAGGGCGGCATCTTGCCGGGGGCTGCATGGGGCGCCCGCACAAAACAAACAAAAAAATACTAACATTCCGAATGGTGACATTTACACGATCGGTTTTCTATCGCTCATTTGCACATCACATGAATGATATCATGTCACCGTGTGGGACTGTGGCTCAATTAACCTTGTCAGAGTGGGCGCCCTGATTCTAGTTTGTGAGCTAGGCAGGCAACTGCCTGGGAAGGTCTCCCACTCAGAAGTATGAGATGGGGAGGGGGGCGGGGGTAGGTTGACCTCAGGTCTCCCCACTGGAAGCCCGAGGTAGGAGGAGCGGGGGAATCTATCAAATAGCGCACCTCTAACTTTGTACAGTACTAATGTAATTAGTAATGCAATTAGTTGTGCAATTTCATTTGTGTGTTTCTTGTTTGAAGTGCATTAGTGTAATAATCAGGTTCTCTTCTTTAAAAGTGTGTTATTCTATTTGTGTATTTGTGTGATATAGGTTTTGTGCAGTCTAGTTTGATTTGTGTGTTTTATGTTAGCAATAGGGTAATTTTATTTGTCTTCATATACCACAATTTGTTTCTATTTGTCTTTCTTACTTATTTTTCATATTTAAGAGTCTTATTTTTGTATATATTTTTATATTTATATAGTTTAAAATGTTATGATTATTTATTTGTGTTGTTCCAAATGTCGGAAGGGGGGGTTCGCCCAGGGAGCCATACAAGCTAGAACCGCCACTGTTCCTTTGTGTGGGCTGAATACATTTGATTCAACTGAAAACCCTCCCCTTGCTGGCCAACACATTTTTTCTGGGTTGTCATTCAATAGGGTTTTCAGTACATTTATCTTAAGCCACCCATTTAAATATGGTGTAGAATTAGAATTCTGTCGACAGATTCACTAGAATAGGGATCAATAAAAATAAAAAATCTAAACATATGCATATTCGTCTTTGTTTCAGCACCAACTGGTATCTTAAAAAATGGTTCCCATTCCCCCTGATTAGTAATTGTATATACAGTTGAAGTCGTAAGTTTACATACACTTAGGTGGGAGTCATTAAAACTCATTTTTCACCCACTCCACAAATTTCTTGTTAACAAACTATAATTTTGGCCAGTCGTTTAGGACATGCACTACTTTGTGCATGACAAACCATTTTTCCAACAATTGTTAACAGACAGATTATTTCACTTATAATTCACTGTATCACAATTCCAGTGGGTCAGAAGTTTACATACACTAAGTTGACTGTGCCTTTTAACAGCTTGATGAATGACGTCATGGCTTTACAAGCTTCTGATAAGCTAATTGATATATTTGAGTCAATTGGGGGTGTACCTGTGGATGTATTTCAAGGCCTACATTCAAACTCATGGGAACATCAAAAGAAATCAGCCAATACCACAGAAAAAAAATTGTAGACCTCCACAAGTCTGGTTCATCCTTGGGAGCAATTTCCAAACGCCTGAAGGTTCCACGTTCATCTGTACAAACAATAGTACGCAAGTATAAACACCATGGGACCATGCAGCTGTCATACCGCTCAGGAAGGAGACGTCTTCTGTCTCCTAGACATGAACGTACTTTGGTGCAAAAAGTGCAAATCAATCCCAGAACAACAGCAAAGGACCTTGTGAAGATGCTGGAGGAAACAGGTACAAAAGTATTTATATCCACAGTAAAACGAGTCCTGAAAGGCCACTCAGCAAGGACGCAGCCACTGCTCCAAAACCCCCATACAAATCCAGACTACGGTTTGCAACAGCACATGGGGACAAAGATCATACTTTTTGGAGAAATGTCCTCTGGTCTGATGAAACAAAAATATAACTGTTTGGCCATAATGACCATCATTATGTTTGGAGGAAAAAGGGGGAGGCTTGCAAGCCAAAGAACACCATCCCAACCGTGAAGCACGGGGCTGGCAGCATCATGATGTGGGGGTGCTTTGCTGCAGTAGGGACTGGTGCACTTCACAAAATAGATGGCATCATGAGTTAGGAAAACTACGTGGATATATTGATGGAACATCTCAAGACATCAGTTAAAGCTTGGTCGCAAATGGTCTTCCAAATGGACAATAACCCCAAGCACACTTCCAAATTTGAGTCAAAATGGCTTAAGGACAACAAAGTCAAGGTATTTGAGTGGCCATCACAAAACCTTGACCTCAATCCTATAGGAAATGTGTGGGCAGAACTAAAAAAGCATGTAAGAGCAAGGAGGCCTACAAACCTGACTCAAAGAAATAAAAACTGTAATAAATCACTCGCTACTATTATAGTGACATTTCACATTCTTAAAATAAAGTGGTGATCCTAATTGCCCTAAAACAGGGAATTTTCACTAGGATTAAATGTCAGGAATTGTGAAAAACTGAGTTTAAATGTATTTGTCTAAGGTGTACGTAAACTTCAGACTTCAAATGTATGTGGCCTCTGTTCAGCATTGTTTGGTCGGTTAATGTTCCCATGTCCGTTGGTCTTGTGCGTTGTGGTTTCGGCTTTCGTGCTGCTTGTATTGTGTACTCGTTATTACCTGTCTCATCCCGTGTAATGTTCTGCACTTGTTAATACAGGTCTTGTCCTGTGTGTTGTTATTACGGGTCTCATCCTGTGTATTGTTAATACAGGTCTTGTCCTGTGTGTTGTTATTACGGGTCTCATCCCGTGTAATGTTCTGCACTTGTTAATACGGGTCTTGTCCTGTGTTTTGTTATTACGGGTCTCATCCCGTGTAATGTTCTGCACTTGTTAATACAGGTCTTGTCCTGTGTGTTGTTATTACGGGTCTCATCCCGTGTAATGTTCTGCACTTGTTAATACAGGTCTTGTCCTGTGTGTTGTTATTACCGGTCTCATCCCGTGTAATGTTCTGCACTTGTTAATACAGGTCTTGTCCTGTGTGTTGTTATTACCTGTCTCATCCCGTGTAATGTTCTGCACTTGTTAATACAGGTCTTGTCCTGTGTGTTGTTATTACCTGTCTCATCCCGTGTAATGTTCTGCACTTGTTAATACAGGTCTTGTCCTGTGTGTTGTTATTACGGGTCTCATCCCGTGTATTGTTATTATGGGTCTCATCCTGTGTGTTGTTATTACGGGTCTCATCCCGTGTAATGTTCTGCACTTGTTAATACAGGTCTCATCCTGTGTGTTGTTATTATGGGTCTCATCCTGTGTGTTGTTATTACCTGTCTCATCCCGTGTAATGTTCTGCACTTGTTAATACAGGTCTCATCCTGTGTGTTGTTATTACGGGTCTCATCCCGTGTAATGTTCTGCACTTGTTAATACAGGTCTTGTCCTGTGTATTGTTATTACGGGTCTCATCCCGTGTAATGTTCTGCACTTGTTAATACAGGTCTTGTCCTGTGTATTGTTATTACGGGTCTCATCCCGTGTAATGTTCTGCACTTGTTAATACGGGTCTTGTCCTGTGTGTTGTTATTACGGGACTCATCCCGTGTAATGTTCTGCACTTGTTAATACGGGTCTTGTCCTGTGTGTTGTTATTACGGGTCTCATCCCGTGTAATGTTCTGCACTTGTTAATACGGGTCTCATCCTGTGTGTTGTTATTACCTGTCTCATCCCGTGTAATGTTCTGCACTTGTTAATACAGGTCTTGTCCTGTGTGTTGTTATTACGGGTCTCATCCCGTGTATTGTTATTATGGGTCTCATCCTGTGTGTTGTTATTACGGGTCTCATCCCGTGTAATGTTCTGCACTTGTTAATACAGGTCTTGTCCTGTGTGTTGTTATTACGGGTCTCATCCCGTGTAATGTTCTGCACTTGTTAATACGGGTCTTGTCCTGTGTGTTGTTATTACGGGTCTCATCCCGTGTAATGTTCTGCACTTGTTAATACAGGTCTTGTCCTGTGTGTTGTTATTACGGGTCTCATCCCGTGTAATGTTCTGCACTTGTTAATACGGGTCTCATCCCGTGTATTGTTATTATGGGTCTCATCCTGTGTGTTGTTATTACGGGTCTCATCCCGTGTAATGTTCTGCACTTGTTAATACAGGTCTTGTCCTGTGTGTTGTTAGTACGGGTCTCATCCCGTGTAATGTTCTGCACTTGTTAATACGGGTCTTGTCCTGTGTGTTGTTATTACCTGTCTCATCCCGTGTAATGTTCTGCACTTGTTAATACAGGTCTTGTCCTGTGTGTTGTTATTACGGGTCTCATCCCGTGTAATGTTCTGCACTTGTTAATACAGGTCTTGTCCTGTGTGTTGTTATTACGGGTCTCATCCCGTGTAATGTTCTGCACTTGTTAATACGGGTCTTGTCCTGTGTGTTGTTATTACGGGTCTCATCCCGTGTAATGTTCTGCACTTGTTAATACAGGTCTTGTCCTGTGTGTTGTTATTACGGGTCTCATCCCGTGTAATGTTCTGCACTTGTTAATACGGGTCTTGTCCTGTGTGTTGTTATTACGGGTCTCATCCCGTGTAATGTTCTGCACTTGTTAATACAGGTCTTGTCCTGTGTGTTGTTATTACGGGTCTCATCCCGTGTAATGTTCTGCACTTGTTAATACGGGTCTCGTCCTGTGTATTGTTATTACGGGTCTCATCCTGTGTGTTGTTATTACGGGTCTCATCCCGTGTAATGTTCTGCACTTGTTAATACGGGTCTTGTCCTGTGTATTGTTATTACGGGTCTCATCCTGTGTGTTGTTATTATGGGTCTCATCCTGTGTATTGTTATTACGGGTCTCATCCTGTGTGTTGTTATTATGGGTCTCATCCCGTGTAATGTTCTGCACTTGTTAATACGGGTCTCATCCTGTGTGTTGTTATTACCTGTCTCATCCCGTGTAATGTTCTGCACTTGTTAATACAGGTCTTGTCCTGTGTGTTGTTATTACGGGTCTCATCCCGTGTATTGTTATTATGGGTCTCATCCTGTGTGTTGTTATTACGGGTCTCATCCCGTGTAATGTTCTGCACTTGTTAATACAGGTCTTGTCCTGTGTGTTGTTATTACGGGTCTCATCCCGTGTAATGTTCTGCACTTGTTAATACGGGTCTTGTCCTGTGTGTTGTTATTACGGGTCTCATCCCGTGTAATGTTCTGCACTTGTTAATACGGGTCTCATCCCGTGTATTGTTATTATGGGTCTCATCCTGTGTGTTGTTATTACGGGTCTCATCCCGTGTAATGTTCTGCACTTGTTAATACGGGTCTTGTCCTGTGTGTTGTTAGTACGGGTCTCATCCCGTGTAATGTTCTGCACTTGTTAATACAGGTCTTGTCCTGTGTGTTGTTATTACGGGTCTCATCCCGTGTAATGTTCTGCACTTGTTAATACGGGTCTTGTCCTGTGTGTTGTTATTACGGGTCTCATCCCGTGTAATGTTCTGCACTTGTTAATACAGGTCTTGTCCTGTGTGTTGTTATTACGGGTCTCATCCCGTGTAATGTTCTGCACTTGTTAATACAGGTCTTGTCCTGTGTGTTGTTATTACGGGTCTCATCCCGTGTAATGTTCTGCACTTGTTAATACGGGTCTTGTCCTGTGTGTTGTTATTACGGGTCTCATCCCGTGTAATGTTCTGCACTTGTTAATACAGGTCTTGTCCTGTGTGTTGTTATTACGGGTCTCATCCCGTGTAATGTTCTGCACTTGTTAATACGGGTCTTGTCCTGTGTGTTGTTATTACGGGTCTCATCCCGTGTAATGTTCTGCACTTGTTAATACGGGTCTTGTCCTGTGTGTTGTTATTACGGGTCTCATCCCGTGTAATGTTCTGCACTTGTTAATACGGGTCTCGTCCTGTGTATTGTTATTACGGGTCTCATCCTGTGTGTTGTTATTACGGGTCTCATCCCGTGTAATGTTCTGCACTTGTTAATACGGGTCTTGTCCTGTGTATTGTTATTACGGGTCTCATCCTGTGTGTTGTTATTATGGGTCTCATCCTGTGTATTGTTATTACGGGTCTCATCCTGTGTGTTGTTATTATGGGTCTCATCCCGTGTAATGTTCTGCACTTGTTAATACGGGTCTCGTCCTGTGTATTGTTATTACAGGTCTCGTCCTGTGTATTATTATTACGGGTCTCGTCCTGTGTGTTGTTATTACGGGTCTCATCCTGTGTATTGTTATTATGGGTCTCATCCTGTGTGTTGTTATTACGGGTCTCATCCCGTGTAATGTTCTGCACTTGTTAATACGGGTCTTGTCCTGTGTGTTGTTATTACGGGTCTCGTCCTGTGTATTGTTATTATGGGTCTCATCCTGTGTGTTGTTATTACGGGTCTCATCCTGTGTGTTGTTATTACGGGTCTCATCCTGTGTGTTGTTAATACGGGTCTCATCATGTGTATTGTTATTACGGGTCTTGTCCTGTGTGTTGTTATTACGGGTCTCATCCTGTGTATTGTTATTATGGGTCTCATCCTGTGTGTTGTTATTACGGGTCTCATCCTGTGTGTTGTTATTACGGGTCTCATCCTGTGTGTTGTTATTACGGGTCTCATCCCGTGTAATGTTCTGCACTTGTTAATACGGGTCTTGTCCTGTGTGTTGTTATTACGGGTCTCGTCCTGTGTATTGTTATTATGGGTCTCATCCTGTGTGTTGTTATTACGGGTCTCATCCTGTGTGTTGTTATTACGGGTCTCATCCTGTGTGTTGTTAATACGGGTCTCATCATGTGTATTGTTATTACGGGTCTTGTCCTGTGTGTTGTTATTACGGGTCTCATCCTGTGTATTGTTATTATGGGTCTCATCCTGTGTGTTGTTATTACGGGTCTCATCCTGTGTGTTGTTATTACGGGTCTCATCCTGTGTGTTGTTATTACGGGTCTCATCCTGTGTATTGTTATTACGGGTCTCATCCCGTGTAATGTTCTGCACTTGTTAATGCGGCTCTCGTCCTGTGTGTTGTTATTACGGGTCTCATCCCGTGTAATGTTCTGCACTTGTTAATGCGGCTCTCGTCCTGTGTGTTGTTAATACGGGTCTCATCATGTGTATTGTTATTACGGGTCTTGTCCTGTGTGTTGTTATTACGGGTCTCGTCCTGTGTGTTGTTATTACAGGTCTCGTCCTGTGTATTATTATTACGGGTCTCATCCTGTGTGTTGTTATTACGGGTCTCATCCTGTGTGTTGTTATTACGGGTCTCATCCTGTGTATTGTTATTACGGGTCTCATCCCGTGTAATGTTCTGCACTTGTTAATGCGGCTCTCGTCCTGTGTGTTGTTATTACGGGTCTCATCCCGTGTAATGTTCTGCACTTGTTAATGCGGCTCTCGTCCTGTGTGTTGTTATTACGGGTCTCATCATGTGTATTGTTATTTCGGGTCTCATCATGTGTATTGTTATTACGGGTCTCGTCATGTGTGTTGTTATTACGGGTCTCATTCTGTGTGTTGTTATTACGGGTCTCATCCTGTGTGTTGTTATTATGGGTCTCATCCTGTGTATTGTTATTACGGGTCTCATCATGTGTATTGTATCACGGGTCTCATATTAGAGGTTTAACCTCTCTCTTTTGTTTGGGTTACATTCCTGTGTTTATGTATTTAAGGTTTGTTTTTGGGCTTCGTCCCCGTGCCTTTCATGGCATGTACTTTTGGGTAGAGTATTAAATTCCGCAATTGCAAATTTCTGCGCCTGTCTCCAATCATTTATACAACATGACAATGAATAAAAAACAGCGTTTTGATTCATCCTGAAAGTTGTCATGTTCAAGTATAATCCATAAAATATTGGAATGTGGAAAAAAAGAGTACAATAAGGGTTGAACAATAGTCCTATAAATCTCCTCTATTTATGGAACTGTATGACAACGGCCCAGTCGTCATGAGCCGTGCACCAGGCTCCAGGGTTAACCTGCTACATGTGGTCTGAGTTTCATGATGATTCAAATAGGCTACATCTCCCAAATGATTGTAAAACATTAACCTAACTTGATCCAGTAATGCTAGCGACCCTCAGGAACAACTTTACAGATGGGACAAAGGAAGGAAATGTAAACGGAATGGAATGATGCAAAATGTAAGAGACAAATTGAAGAAAACAAACACTAAGTGACAGTTGTAAATGTATGTGGGTATTGGTGACTGTGGCTCCCGAAGGTGGCTAATATTTAACATGATACAAATTGTAAAAGAAAACGGAGAAAAGCCCAGGCATATAAGCAGAACATTCTAAAGCACATACATCAACTAGGCAGGTTCAGCCCTACAGAAGCCTATAGTTTGGGTCTCCAAATTTCATCCAGGCAAATTGAGGGCACACAAATAACATTTGCAATAATGGCACAGCTATTTATAGCCTACTAAACTGTGGAAAAGGAGCCGCAATGACTGGTTTCCCATTTGTCTTGAGGGATCATAAGGAAAAATCATCTAAAACAATTGCTATGTGTATTTACAATCCACTTCTCCAAAAATATTATTCATTTAGTCTCTTATCAAAAGCTCTAAGCAATTTATTCATTGCAGTGCATGGAGAATGCTATGGGAAAAAATAAAGTAGATGCCTTTTCCACTTGGAACCGGCATCTTCGCTCAACCTTAATTATGGTTTCCTTAGAATGAAGGTGGTGGAATTATGAGGGAATTAAGTCAAGGTCAGTAGACACACCTTCATTTGTTAGATCTCCATCCGAACGAATTGTGAGCAGGTGAATATCATGCTATTCTCATTCTCAGTGCCAATTTTAGCATGTAAATCTTGGTGGGGCAAAAAAAAAAAAAAAATGGGGAGATACATGCCAGCAAAGCCACTACACAACACAACCCTGCACTACACTACACTAAACAATACATTAATTGGACTATAACGTTGACAAACGGTGCCCACAAACTGTTAGGGTCTACATAAAGCTGTCCCAACAGCAGTCCCAAAATCTTACCATTGTTACACCTGGCTGTCAGAAAAGCCTTGTCTGGCAGCGAAACAGTTCATTCAGCCTCAATTACTGCCTTTAAAAAACACATATCTGATATGGCTGACTTGCTTAAACAAATGTGGTTCCTACTGACAATTGATATGTACAAACTTTGGCATAAGGGGACGTCGAGCGGATAAGAGGCAATCTGTAATTTCAATTAAGACATTAATGAGCGAGCTAGGACAGAGGTAGTGAATATAACTATTTGTTCAGCACTTTTGAAAATGTACAGCTACGGAATTCAGAACATGGGCCATTCTTACCGTATTCTCCCTGTACACCAAGTCAGAAGCGTAGGATAAATAAAGGGGGCATATAAGCAGACAATGAAAGCTCTTACAATATTTGATGATGACATTTCTCTAAAACAGGCTATAGGCTATATGTGCACCACCAAGTCAGAACAGTAGGCTAAAATATGAGGGGAAAAGGGACCAAATTATTAGGGTGAGGAACAAGGGCTACAAACAGCTTACTACACAACATACACTTAGTATTTATTACCTTCTTAGCAAATGTATACATATTTCCCTGGCATATTACATAATTTATGCAGCAGCATACAATACATTTTTGGACTAACCTTGTTGTGCTGTGCTCACTTGAACAGGAAGATGGCACAGAGGTCCTTCATGGGCAAATTTTGTCATCAAACTTTGTCATCAAAGTCTGGCATTCTCTGGATTTATGGTGCTTTCAAGACATCTGGGAACTCTGAAAAAAACAAGGTCTAATTATGATGTCAGTGATCTTCAGGTCAGAGCTCTAGAAAGAGGCCAGAGTTCCCTACTTGGAATTCCAAGTTGTATGACCATTTTATTCCAAGTTCCCAGTTGTTTTGAACTCAATGAAGTCTGTGATTTCCAAGTTTCCAGTTGTTTTGAAAATGGCTGGATTGACAGCATGGCCAATGTTGAATCTTAATCATTTTAAGATAGGAAAAGAGACCCTTAAATGCAGACTTGGACCACACATCCACTCCACTGAATAGCAGGCTAGTGATTGCTTTGAAATGCTTGCAGTTAGCCACTGATTCCTTCCAAATCACTCATTGTTGAATTTGAGATTTCCAGCTTGTTGTGTAATGTTTATGTCCAATGGCCGATGAGCACTGATACGTTTTATCTATAATTTATCTTCATATGACAAGGATTAAAAAGGATTTGCCAGTAGATTGTTGACTTGATTCATGATGATGACAGCTAGCTAAGATTTTGAAAGTGTGATGTTGACATGATCAGTCCAGTCAAAGCTACTGTAGATATAACTTGATTTGACATCACTTAATCTGTGGCCAATGACCTTGAGCCTTCTTGGATGGGCACTTCTAATGTAACTATGGCAGCACCCAAGAGGCTTGAATGTTCAATGTCTCCCGTAGATTTTGCGGTGACGCAGTGTCCCCAAGAGTGACAGAACACTGAGCCAATCACAGCGCAATTAGAGAACATTACCAACCCCTACGCTCTATATTTCCCGCTGGCTGCCCCACCACCACAGAAAGCACTGAGCTAGGCTGAAACACCTACATTTTGGAGCTGCCTTACTCAAGAAAGTGAAAAAGAGACCATGTTTGTAGGCGGCTTTATTAACTCAGTTATTATACATTTTTACATTGTTTGCAAACTGATTAATGTAGTATTAATGGCAAAATTATATTTTGCTTAAGGGGGCTCAAAACAGGTGATGGGTCGCCACTGCTCATTCTTAAATTAAATGTCAGAATACGCATAGAGATAAAAGTAGATAAAAAGGGAATTACTGTATGTTCCCTTTACGTGCGCTTAACTCGGGTTGTAATAGACCCCATATTGCTGCCTGCTGTTTCATCACTGTAGAGCCTGCCATGTCATTACAGAGAACCCTACAGAAATGTTAAAACTAGTAACCTGCTCAACTTGAAGCTTTGATTCAATCTTTCCCATCAACCCAGGAATTTATCTTCGAGACGTCATTTTTCCGATGACAGAGGTTCCGAATTCTGATTCAATTTGAAAATGTAGTTGCATTGAGGGTGAGATTAGAGCAGAATGACATTTCCAGCAAGATTGACTGTGTAAGGGGCACTGGAATCTGAGAGACAGATGTAGCAGGATAGAGGAGGGAATACAGTATGTCCCAACCCCAATCTCATATCCAAAGTCTCTCGATCTGAAACACACTTACACACACAACGATCTCCCCGATACAAATACATACAAAGTCCCTACTGTATATCCGTTGTTCACATAGTTGAAGGGTTAACTTTATCAGAAACTGTAATTGAATCTTCCACAGTACTTTAATCATCCTTCCTGATATAAGTTTGAGATGACCAGGGGTGCAACTTACAGCGGGGACATGCTCCCCCCACATTCTGAAATTGCATTTTTGTCCCACACAGTTTTATCATTGGAATGTGATGCAAAAAGAGGCTCGTATGCTTTAGGACTATGCGGATGCTTCCGAGCGGTGGGGTAGGATGTTTGGAGTGTTCATCTGACTGGATAAAAAAATATATATATATATAATAATAATTATGTCGAACCCACTTCTAAAACCAAAGGTGTGCCCCTGGAGATGACAGTAGAAGTGTTTGACAGTTCAAGCCATTGAAGGCACAGCCTCCATCATTACCACAAGAAAGCCAGCTCATGGGGCATCATGGGATGTTGGCTCTTTCAAAATACTGTACTGTACCATACTGGGGCTTTTCCATTCACTGCCTTATGTGTCATACTACTATATATAGCTCTACCTTACATATACATTTGTGTCCCTCTCAAACACTCACACACAGAAACAAATCTCTCCTCCATTACTCATCCTGCCTAGTGTCAGTGTGACTAAGTCCCAGTGGTGGAAAAAGTACCCAATTGTCATACTTGAGTAAAGGTAAAGATACCTTAATAGAAAGTGACTCATGTAAAAGTCACTTAAAACTACTTGAGTAAAAGTATTTGGTTTTAAATATACTTAAGTTTCAAAAGTAAATGTAATCGCTAAAATATACTTAATTACTAAAAGTAAAAGTATAAATCATTTCACATTCCTTATATTAAGCAAACCAGGCAGCACGATTTTCTTGTTTTAATTTACGGATAGCCTGGGGCACACTCCAACACTCAGACATAATTTACAAAGAAAGCATTTGTGTTTAGTGAGTCTGCCAAAAAAGAGGCAGTAGGGATGACCAGGGATTTTCTCTTTAAGTGCGTGAATTGAACAATTTTCCTGTCCTGCTAAGCATTCCAAATGTAACAAGTACTTTTGGGTGATAGGGAACATTTATGGAGCAGAAAGTTGTTATTTTCTTTAGGAATGTAGTGAAGTAAAAGTTGTCGAAAATATGAATAGTAAAGTACAGATACCCCAAAAACCTACCTAAGTAGTACTTTTAAGTATTTTTATTTAAGTACTTTACACCACTGCCAAGTCCCAAGTCCAGAGTCCCTTCCCTCCTTCTGATGACTCAGACAATCTGAATCTCATGTAAAATGAACCCAATTAAACAATAAGCATTCTGATATAATTTATACCCTGGAAGAAGAGACAGGAGAGAGACATAGGAGAGATAGTAGAGAGAAAAGAGAAAGACGGAGAGAGAAGAGGGAGAGGAGAGAGAGTTCTGATCAGATGAGAGTGGCCATGTAAAGTGATCAGAGGCAAATGTATAGTGTGTCCCTGTGGTGTGCCCACTTGTCAGGGGTCTAATGTACACTAGGGGCACTGCAACACCCCCACACATAGCCAGGACCATAATCACACACGGGGGACACATCCCCTGTCTCTTCTGGCTGCACTCTTTCCCCTCTCCCTCATTCCTACTATCACAGAGCAAAAGGATTTATCATGTTAGGTTAGAAAACTGTCAGAGGATATTGAGGCTCTCTGATCATACAAACACATTACACACTTCCTCTGACCTTCTCAGGGCAAATAGAGAAATCTTACACCAAATAGCATGTCTTCTACAGCATTTTCGAAGTGTGGCTCTTTACCTCAATGACAAATGTTCAGCTCCATTTTCTGACCAGATATTGGTTATGTTGGGTTATTTTTCAAATCTCTCCCTTACTCGCGATATGGAATCCATTTATTTTATTCTTGCCAGCTAGGGGACAGGGCAATTTGGCTGGCTGGAAATGTCTGTCTAGACTGGAGCCTCCCCAGCTCTCCATCCAAGTCTAGTTTATTTGAGAAACACAGCATATTTGACACAAGGCCTAAACCTGCAAGACACATTAACTAATTAACCTTGACACACCCAGAGCTTACCATAGACAGGGCCATAACCAGGGTTTAACCTTTGTGTTGTCTTAAGGGTCAAAAATGACCCACCACTATGTTAAACAGCAGAGAAAACCCCCTAAATTAGTTTTTTTTTCAACTTAAAATTTGATGAATTTTCCTAGTGACCCCAACATTAGAAAAAGTGAAAAATCACTTTGTTCATATTTCCATGAAAGCTGTACACCACCAGAGTTAAAAAAAAATTTTTTATTTTTTTTATTTATTTCACCTTTATTTAACCAGGTAGGCTAGTTGAGAACAAGTTCTCATTTACAACTGCGACCTGGCCAAGATAACGCATAGCAGTGTGAACAGACAACAACACAGAGTTACACATGGAGTAAACAATAAACAAGTCAATAACACAGTAGAAAAAAATAAGAAAAGAGTCTATATACATTGTGTGCAAAAGGCATGAGGAGGTAGGCGAATAATTACAATTTTGCAGATTAACACTGGAGTGATAAATGATCAGATGGTCATGTGCAGGTAGAGATACTGGTGTGCAAAAGAGCAGAAAAGTAAATAAATAAAAAAAGTATGGGGATGAGGTAGGTAAATTGGGTGGGCTATTTACCGATGGACTATGTACAGCTGCAGCGATCGGTTAGCTGCTCAGATAGCAGATGTTTAAAGTTGGTGAGGGAGATAAAAGTCTCCAACTTCAGCAATTTTTGCAATTCGTTCCAGTCACAGGCAGCAGAGAACTGGAAGGAAAGGCGGCCAAATGAGGTGTTGGCTTTAGGGATGATCAGTGAGATACACCTGCTGGAGCACATGCAACGATGGGGGGGGGGGTTGCCATCGTGACCAGTGAACTGAGATATGGCGGAGCTTAACCTAGCATGGACTTATAGATGACCTGGAGCCAGTGGGTCTGGAGACGAATATGTAGCGAGGGCCAGCCGACTAGAGAACACAGGTCGCAGTGGTGGGTGGTATAAGGTGCTTTAGTAACAAAACGGATGGCACTGTGATAAACTGCATCCAGTTTGCTGAGTAGAGTATTGGAAGCTATTTTGTAGAGTACAAAGACACACACACACACACACACACACACACACACACACACACACACACACACACACACACACACACACACACACACACACACACAATGAGAAATTGAGATTGTGTGCTACTGATTGAACTCAGACAAAACTAAAATGTTATTGTGCATGTGCAGCATCTCCCCTCCATGACCCCACACATGACTCTTCACAGACAAAATAAAAACAATTTCAGACAAAATAAAGAGTTCTTGAAAGCATTGTTTTCTAATGGGGAGTGCAGTCAGAGGCTATAAAGGTGCTGCAGATGACAGTCCCACCAGTTCTCTCTTTGCTGATGCCATGAGTGCACGTTTCAGTGCCCAACAGGTCGTAGATCTGTTTTTTTCAGATATCCAGGAGGAACCAGAGAACAATGATATCAAATCAAATCAAATTTTATTGGTCACATACACATGGTTAGCAGATGTTAATGCGAGTGTAGCGAAGTGCTTGTGCTTCTAGTTCCGACAATGCAGTAATATCTAACAAGTAATCTAAGAATTTCACAACAACTACCTTATACACACACAAGTGTAAAGGAATGAATAAGAATATGTACATATAAATATATGGGTGAGCGATGGCCCGAACGGCATAGGCAAGATGCAGTAGATGGTATAGAGTACAGTATATACATATGAGAGGAGTAATGTAGGGTATGTAAACATTATATAAAGTGGCATTGTTTAAAGTGACTAGTGATACATGTATTACATCCAATTTTGTATTGTTAAAGTGGCTAGAGATTTGAGTCAGTATGTTGGCAGCAGCCACTCAATGTTAGTGATGGCTGTTTAACAGTCTGATGGTCTTGAGATAGAAGCTGTTTTTCAGTCTCTCGGTCCCAACTTTGATGCACCTGTACTGACATCGCCTTCTGGATGATAACGGGGTAAACAGGCAGTGGCTCGGGTGGTTGTTGTCCTTGATGATCTTTATGACCTTCCTGTGACATCTGGTGGTATATGTGTCCTGGAGGGCAGGTAGTTTTGCCCCCGGTGATGCGTTGTGCAGACCTCACTACCCTCTGGAGAGCCTTACTCTCTGGAGAGGAGGAGGTCTCTGAAGAAGAAGTTGGGGAAGAATACAACACAGAGCACGATGCATCATCTTCAGATGAAGAATAAATCCCCTAAGCTGAGAGACATTTTTGTCAAAGCACAGCAAAATCACCAGGGCAGGATGGCAGCACATATGTCATGGGGATGACGCAAGGGCCCACAAGACATGCAGTTGCTCCTGCCCAGAACATCGCCTCAACATTCTACATGTTCATCACACCAGCCGTCGAAAAAATCATCCTGGAGATGACAAATATGGAGGTTTCCGTAAATATGGAGACAACTGGAAAAGGATGGATGAGATTGACCTGCGTGCCTACATAGGGCTGCTAATCTTAGCAGGTGTGTATAGATATTGAGGTAGTCTCTGTTGTCTCTGGGATGTAGAGTGGATGGGTGATTTTCCGTGCCACTATGCCACTGAAAGTCTTCCACACTTTCTCAAGAACGCTACGATTTGATAACCGTGAGTCAAGACCTGCAAGACGTGTGAGAGACAAACTGGAGGACATAAGAGAGGTCTGGGAGAAGTGGGTGGACCCATAAGAGAGGTCTGGGAGCAGTGGGTGGAGCGTCTGCAATACCTCTACAACCCTGGGCCTGAACTAACAGTGGATGAGCAACTGGTTCCATTCAGAGGTACATTTTTATTTTCATATCTGTTAATGTAAGTGATTTTCACTGTTCATTTTATTATGAATTGTTGTAATATCATTGATTTATGTGATTGTTTTCTGTGACACTGATACTAATTACTGATGGTAATCTCTATTGTCAAAAGGTCTTTGTCCTTTCCAGCAGTATATGCCCAGCAAGCCAGCAAAGTATGGCATCAAGATATGGGTGGCCTGTGACGCACAATCCAGCTACGCTTGGAAGATGCAAGTCTATACAGGGAAGCCAACCAGTGGAGAACCAGGGGATGCTGGCTGGGCTTGATGTGACAGATGGACCACCACTCTAGTTTCTTACCTCCCAAAGAGGAACAAGAATGTGGTCCTCCTGAGCACACTGCACAAAAAGGCTGAGATCAGTGATCGTGAGGACAGGAAGCCAGCCATTATCCTGGACTACAACCACAACAAAGGAGGCGTGGACAACCTGGACAAGGTGATTGGAATTTACAGCTGCAGGGGGATGACTGCTCGCTGGCCCCTGGTCATCTTCCAAAACATCATTGATATGTCCTCATACAATGCCTTCGTGATATGGAACAAGATGAACCCTACCTGGATGCCTGACAAGCAGAACAAGAGGGTGTTCCTGGAGCAGCTGGGAAAGGCACTTGTAACCCCACACATTCAAAGAATGGAGCACCTCCCCCGCACTGCAGCCTTTGCAGCGCTTGTGAAAGCTGTTCAGGGGGCTGAATCTTGTACTGATCCACCTGAGGCTGCAGCTGGGGCAGGCAAGAGGAGATGCCAATTCTGACCCCAAAGGAGGACTGTAAAGACAAATACTGTGTGCTGCACATGTGAGAAATACATCTGCAAAGTCTATGCACACACACTTGCATACTGTCCTACATGTACTAATTAGAGTTGATTGATTTATGTTCTTCATATTTTTGTTTTGTCTTTATCTTATTTTGTTGTTTATACACCTTGCGGGTGGGGGCTATGGTTAAAAAAATGGGAGAAGACTAGTATTTTGTAGTTGAATTCCTCATTGTACAGTATATAAGAATATATCACTGTTGCCCAAAGTTCAAGACTGTTACTGTTTCCCTTCAATAAAATGCATTCAAAACTACTTTCTGCACATTTCTGCTACTTTCTTAGGTTATACAAATACCATCTCTTGCTAAAAAACCTAAAAGTACCTATAGCAATAATAACAATAATAAACCTAACTGCAAATCAGCTGCTTTATTTTAGTGGTTTAGTGAAGGCGTGTCATTTTTTACCCTTGGGACAAGAGGAGTATACAGAATGTTAAGACTACACAAGGGTTAAGTTAAAATGATTCCGACTGACACGTAGCATCAGCGACTGAGCAGTCAGTTGTATCACTGCATTGCATAAAATCAATCAACTCTTTATATCGATATCTATATTCTCAATTGCATAGCGTTCATAGACTCGTATCTCCCTCACTAACTTTAAGCACCAGCTGTCAGAGCAGCTCACAGATCATTGCACCTGTACATAGCCCAGCTGTAAACAGCCCATCCAACTACCTCATCTCCATACTGTTATTTATTTTTTGGGTCCTTTGCATACCAGTATTTCTACTTGCACATTCATCTTCTGCACATCAATCGCTCCAGTGTTTAAATTGCTAAATTGTAATTATTTCACCACTATGGCCTATTTATTGCCTTTCCTCCCTTATTTGCACACACTCTACATAGATTCTCCCCCCCCCCCCATTATGTTATTGACTGTATGTTTGTTTATTCCATGTGTAACTCTGTTTGTCACACTGCTTTGCTTTATCTTGGCCAGGTGGCAGTTGTAAATGAGAACTTGTTCTCAACTAGCCTACCTGGTTAAATAAATAATATATATAAGCATTACTAATCAAGCACCACACAAACGGATATCGATGGAGCACACAGATCATCATATTACATTTATTATTAGAATATTACTTACGATTCTGTATTATCAGTGATGTAGTGATAAAAAAAGTTTGGTAATGGTTAAACTTAAGAGCGTAAAGCACCAAACAAAAACGTATGACATTTTTTTACACCTCGTTTGCGATTGTGATGCTGGTTGGATGAACTGCCAAGTAATTTAAAAAAACATGGTTTTAAAATGAACATGAATTTATCTGGCAGCAGCCCTAGTGGACTTTTCCACAGTCAGCATGCCAATTGCACTCCCTGAAAACTTCAGACATCTGTAGCATTGTGTTGATTGACAAAACTGCACATTTTAGAGAGGCCTTTTATTATCCCCAGCACAAGGTGCACCCGTGTAATGATCATGCTGTTTAATCAACTTCTTGATATGCCACAGGTGTCAGGTGGGTGTATTATCTAGGCAAAGGAGAAACGCTCACTAACAGACAGACATTTAGTTTATTATCATACATTTTTGTTGTTGTGCGAATAACATTTCTGGGATATTTAATTTCAGCTCATGAAACCAACACTTTACATGTTGCACTTATATTTTTGTTTAGTATACTTAAACCTGAACATTGACACAATCAACATTTCAACTAGGTTTAGATAAATTGCTGGCATAATGACAGTGAAATGAAAAAAAGACAATACACAGAACTTATACAAAACAGCTTCTTTATTCAATTACAACATACACACTTTAAAATATGATTTGGATGGTGCTTTTAGAATGTCATTTTTTCTTTAATTTAAAATAGTGTCGATGTACCAGTATGTGTTCACCCCAAAAAGTCATTGAGCTGCGTAGGACCTGTCATATACCAGCATTCTTTGCATAGGAGTGTAGTGTCCAATTGAAGGGCTTCATAGAGATGAAATAGATCTATATAGAATAGATATCCTTTCAGTAAACATCCATGGGATTCCATGTAGACTAGCGTTGGACTAGAGTAGGTCCAGGAAACAACTGGTCCTAAAGCTGACATGAGGAGTGTGCAATGTATAGTCTTCTACACTCAGGCACACAAGGGCACTTTGGCATTCTGATCACTTCAGTCAGTCATAACGATACAAAGGAAAATATTTCTAAAAGGGAAAACAGATCAAGAGCACCCAAATACATTTCTTTAATTCATTTTTATTGTTGTTTCTATAAATAGATAGTCCCATTAAACAGATTGATAGATTTTCATATTTGAACTGAAAATGTTTAAAAGGTCACATGTTTCTTATCTTGTAGATAAACTACAAAAGTGCTTACAGAAAAGAAAATATTTAGCTGAGCTCCAATGACTTGGCAGAGTGTCAGACTTCAGTCCCCTTGAAGGAGTAAAATCAATATATTATTTATGATTTACTTTTTGGCCATTGCAACCCTTCCATATTCATAAGGAGGATGGGGCTGTATTTTAGTACAGCTTTGAGGAAGGTAAGTGGATCCTTGGCCTTTGTCTAAGTACCAGTTCCACCTGCAGCAATTTGGTAAGGGGTTGAAATAAGGGTTTAATCAGGGGTTAGCTGGTGAAAGTTTAGGGTTAGAGGTCAGTGGTGAGGACAGGTGTAACCCCGTGTATAAGCAGGGTAGGACCCAGATCCTTGGTGAGCAATTCCAGCTGGCGCAGGTAGGCCGTGTAGCGGCGCGTGTCAGCTGGGGGGCGGGGTAAATACAGGAAACGCACAGCCGGAGGGGGGTGGGCCTGCTCCAGGATCAACCTATTAACTGCCGACAGATACTCATCCGACAGCCTTGTGGCGTTGCTAGGGAAGCTATTCACATAGTCGTCGTCTCCTTCCTCCTCCTCAAACAACCCCTTCTTTCCCAGCCCCTCCTCCTCTCTCCGTGATTGGCGAGAGGGCCTCCGCTTGCCCGCCTCACCCTGCCTCTGCCAATGTAGCGCCACCTGCTGGTCCCAGGGCACCGTGTACACGTTGGCTTTGATCCTCAGCTCCTTTAGCAGCTGACCCAGCTTCCCTTCAGAGCCCCGCAGGCTCCGCCCTTCCTCCACACACAGAAAGAGGCGGAGTCTAGCATGGCGCCAGGCGCGGACCATGTTGAGGACGCAGGCCAGCTGGAGCAGGAAGAGGGAGCAGGTATCTACGTAGCTGGAGCTGTCTGGTCTCAGCAGGTTGACGGGCCACACGTCCACGTACAGAGCACCCTTCCCTGGGGACGAGGAGATGGTCGAGGCCCGGTCGAACTGGTGGAAGTAGCGGGCTAGCACTACATTCTTCATCATCTTCATGGCGTCTGCGATTACCGCCACGTATTCTTGGGGTCCCATGACTTTTCCGTTTTCTCCGTTGCCCTCCTCCTTGGCATCAATGGACGCGCGAAGGGCAGGAAAGTGGTAGGGCGGGCGTTCGTCCTCGGGGTCCTGAGTGGGGACGGTGGCATCTGCGAGGGCGGGGTCAGTGAGTTTGTCTTTGGGGGTGCAGTCATCATAGAAACCCAGGACCAAGGTGTTGGGCCTCATGCCACCTAGAGAGACAAAGGGATGGAAAGAGGGAGATGATGAGATGAGTCAATGGGTATGATAGTAAAAAAAGGTGTATGAGTGACAGTTGGGCCAGTTACAGCTAATAGAGAACATGGTATCAGAGTAGTGAATATAATCATTGACCTAGGCCAGAGATGAAGAGTAGATGTTGGACTCCATGCCGTACTGAGTCAGCCAAGGTGAGGTTGACAAATGCCTTGATGTTGAGGTGGTCCACCAGAGACAACCATGAGTCATAACGACACTGGAGAGGGTCGGACGGTAATGTGTCTGAGAGAGAGGGGGGGACAAAGAGCGAGAGACAAACAAAACATCAATATCTATGCAAAAATTTTGGCCAGGGACCATTATCTGCCAAGTCCTCTTAGAGAATAAGAGATGACCTGATGTATAGTGACCTGATTTGGCAGTGTGCCACAGAACAACATAAGCTCCAGACAGAAGAGACACACGAGAGAGAAGCCCCACCCTCTTCAACATATATATCAACGAATTGGCGAGGGAACTAGTCTGCAGCACATGGCCTCACCCTACTAGAATCTTAAGTCAAACGTCTACTATTTGCTGATGATCAGATGTTTCTGTCACCAACCAAGGAGGGCCTACAATCTTCTGCACAGATTTAGCCAGGCCTGCGCCCTGACATTAAATCTGAGTAAGACAAAAATAATGGTGTTCCAAAAAAGGTCAAGTCGCCAGGACCACAAATACAAATTCCATCTGGACACCGTTGCCCTAGAGCACACAAAAACCATACATACCTCAACATCAGTGCCACAGGTAACTTCCACAAAGCTGTAAACGAGCTGAGAGACAAGGGCATTCTATGCCATCAAAAGGAACATAAATTCGACATACCAATTAGAATCTACCAAAAAAAATACCTGAATCAGTTTACTTTATGGTTGTGAGGTCTGGGGTCTGCTCACCAACCAATAATTCACAAAACGGGACAAACACCATTGAGACTCTGCATGCAGAATTCTGCAAAAATATCCTCCGTGTACAACGTAAAACACCAAATAATGCATGCAGAGCAGAATTAGACAGATACCCACTAATTATCAAAATCCAGAAAAGACACGTTCAATTCTACAACCACCTAAAAGGAAGCGATTCCCAAACCTTCCATAACAAAGCCATCACCTACAGAGAGATGAACCTGGAGAAGAGACCCTGAAGCAAGCTGGTCCTGGGGCTCTGTTCACAAACACAGACAGACCACACAGAGCCCTAGGACAGCACAGCAACACAATTAGACCCAACCAAATCATGAGAAAACAAAAAGAGAATTATTTGACACATTGGAAAGAATTTATACAAATTTTAAAACCGCAAACTTCTCTCAAGAGAAGACAGGCTATGTGCACACTGCCCACAAAATGAGGTGGAAACTGAGCTGCACTTCCTAACCTCCTGCCAAATGTATGACCATATGAAAGACACATATTTCCCTCCGATTAATGAGATCCACAAAGAATTCAAAAACAAACCCAATTTTGATAAACTTCCATATCTACATGAGATTTGAAATGTCTACTCTTTTGGAACTTTGTGAGTGTAATGTTTACTATACATTTTTATTGTTTATTATCTACAGTTGAGGTTGGAAGTTTACATACACTTAGGTTGGAGTCATTAAAACTACTTTTTCAAATTTCTTGTTAACAAACTATAGTTATAGCAAGGCGGTTAGGACATCTACTTTGTGCATGACAAACCATTTTTCCAACAATTGGTTTACAGACAGATTATTTCACTTATAATTCAGTGTATCACAATTCCAGTGGGTCAGAAGTTTGCATACACTAAGTTGACTGTGCCTTTAAACAGCTTGGAACATTTCAGAAAATGTCATGGCTTTAGAAGCTTCTGATAGGCTAATTGACATAATTTGAGTCAATTGGAGGTGTACCAATTGGATGTATTTCAAGGCCTACCTTCAAACTCAGTGCCTCTTTACTTGACATCATGGGAAAATCAAAATAAATCAGCTAAGACCTCAGAAAAAAAATTGTAGACCTCCACAAGTCTGGGTCATCCTTGGGAGCAATTTCCAAATGCCTGAAGGTACCACATTCATCTGTACAAACAATAGTACGCAAGTATAAACACCATGGGACCACGCAGCTGTCATAACGCTCAGCAAGGAGACCCGTTCAGTCTCCTAGAAATGAAAGTACTTTGGTGCAAAAAGGGAAAATCAATCCCAGAACAACAGCAAAGGACCTTGTGAAGATGCTGGAGGAAACGTAAAAGTATCTATATCCACAGTAAAACGAGTCCTATATCGACATAACCTGAGAGGCCGCTCAGCAAGGAAGAAGCCACTGCTCCAAAACCACTATTAAAAAAGCCAGACTATGGTTTGCAACAGCACATGAGGACAAAGATCGTACTTTTTGGAGAAATGTCCTCTGGTCTGACGAAACAAACATATAACTGTTTGGCCATAATGACCATTGTTGTGTTTGGAGGAAAAAGGGGGAGGCTTGCAAGCCAAAGAACAACTGTGAAGCACGGGGCTGGCAGCATCATATTGTGGGGGTGCTTTGCTGCAGTAGGGACTGGTGCACCTCACAAAATAGATGGCATCATGAGTTAGGAAAATTATGTGGATATATTGAAGCAAAATCTCAGGACATCAGTTAAAGTTAAAGCTTGGTCGCAAATGGATCTTCCAAATGGACAATGACCCAAGCATACTTACAAAGTTGTGGCAAAATGGCTTAAGGACAACAAAGTCAAGGTATTGGAGTGGCCATCACAAAGCCCTGGCCTCAATCCTATAGAAATTTTGTGGGCAGAACTGAAAAAGCATGTGCGAGCAAGGAGGCCAACAAACCTGACTCAGTTACACCAGTTCTGTCAGGAGGAATGGGCCAAAATTCACCTAACTTATTGTGGGAAGTTTGTGGAAGGCTACCCTAAACATTTGACCCAAGTTAAACAATTTAAAGGCAATGCTACCAAATACTAATTGAGTGTATGTAAACTTCTGACCCATTGGGAATGTGATGAAAGAAATAAATCTAAATCACTCTATACTATTATTGTGACATTTCACATTCTTAAAATAAAGTGGTGATCCTAACTGACCTAAAACAGGGGATTTTTACTAGGATTAAATGTCAGGAATTGTGAAAAACTGAGTTTAAATGTATTTGGCTAAGGTGTATGTAAACTTCTGACTTCAACTGTATTTCACTTGCTTTGGCAATGTTAACATACGTTTACCATGCCAATAAAGCCCTTGAATTGAATTGAGAGACACAGAGGCTGGGCTTGTCAATACTGGAGGAGCTCGGTCACCACTGAAAGCCTTGTCAAGATAAAAAAAAGAAAGAAAAAAAGACACTATACCAGAGAACAGTCTGATCAAAGGACACCATATAGCACCACACACCTACACTACAGAGAACAGTCTGATCACAGGACACCATATAGCACCACACACCTACACTACAGAGAACAGCCTGATCACAGGACACCATATAGCACCGCACACCTACACTACAGAGAACAGTCTGATCACAGGACACCATATAGCACCACACACCTACACTACAGAGAACAGCCTGATCACAGGACACCATATAGCACCACACACCTACACTACAGAGAACAGTCTGATCACAGGACACCATATAGCACCACACACCTACACTACAGAGAACTTCCTGATCACAGGACACCATATAGCACCACACACCTACACTACAGAGAACAGTCTGATCACAGGACACCATATAGCACCACACACCTACACTACAGAGAACAGTCTGATCACAGGACACCATATAGCACCACACACCTACACTACAGAGAACAGTCTGATCACAGGACACCATATAGCACCACACACCTACACTACAGAGAACAGTCTGATCAAAGGACACCATATAGCACCACACACCTACACTACAGAGAACAGTCTGATCACAGGACACCATATAGCACCACACACCTACACTACAGAGAACAGTCTGATCACAGGACACCATATAGCACCACACACCTACACTACAGAGAACAGCCTGATCACAGGACACCATATAGCACCACACACCTACACTACAGAGAACAGTCTGATCAAAGGACACCATATAGCACCACACACCTACACTACAGAGAACAGTCTGATCACAGGACACCATATAGCACCACACACCTACACTACAGAGAACAGTCTGATCACAGGACACCATATAGCACCACACACCTACACTACAAAGAACAGCCTGATCACAGGACACCATATAGCACCACACACCTACACTACAGAGAACAGCCTGATCACAGGACACCATATAGCACCACACACCTACACTACAGAGAACAGCCTGATCACAGGACACCATATAGCACCACACACCTACACTACAGAGAACAGCCTGATCACAGGACACCATATGGCACCATACACCTACACTACAGAGAACAGTCTGATCACAGGACACCATATAGCACCACACACCTACACTACAGAGAACAGTCTGATCAAAGGACACCATATAGCACCACACACCTACACTACAGAGAACAGCCTGATCACAGGACACCATATAGCACCACACACCTACACTACAGAGAACAGTCTGATCAAAGGACACCATATAGCACCACACACCTACACTACAGAGAACAGTCTGATCACAGGACACCATATAGCACCACACACCTACACTACAGAGAACAGTCTGATCACAGGACACCATATAGCACCACACACCTACACTACAGAGAACAGTCTGATCACAGGACACCATATAGCACCACACACCTACACTACAGAGAACAGTCTGATCACAGGACACCATATAGCACCACACACCTACACTACAGAGAACAGCCTGATCACAGGACACCATATAGCACCACACACCTACACTACAGAGAACAGTCTGATCACAGGACACCATATAGCACCACACACCTACACTACAGAGAACTTCCTGATCACAGGACACCATATAGCACCACACACCTACACTACAGAGAACAGTCTGATCACAGGACACCATATAGCACCACACACCTACACTACAGAGAACAGTCTGATCACAGGACACCATATAGCACCACACACCTACACTACAGAGAACAGTCTGATCACAGGACACCATATAGCACCACACACCTACACTACAGAGAACAGTCTGATCACAGGACACCATATAGCACCACACACCTACACTACAGAGAACAGTCTGATCACAGGACACCATATAGCACCACACACCTACACTACAGAGAACAGTCTGATCACAGGACACCATATAGCACCACACACCTACACTACAGAGAACAGTCTGATCACAGGACACCATATAGCACCACACACCTACACTACAGAGAACAGTCTGATCACAGGACACCATATAGCACCACACACCTACACTACAGAGAACAGCCTGATCACAGGACACCATATAGCACCACACACCTACACTACAGAGAACAGTCTGATCAAAGGACACCATATAGCACCACACACCTACACTACAGAGAACAGTCTGATCACAGGACACCATATAGCACCACACACCTACACTACAGAGAACAGTCTGATCACAGGACACCATATAGCACCACACACCTACACTACAAAGAACAGCCTGATCACAGGACACCATATAGCACCACACACCTACACTACAGAGAACAGCCTGATCACAGGACACCATATAGCACCACACACCTACACTACAGAGAACAGCCTGATCACAGGACACCATATAGCACCACACACCTACACTACAGAGAACAGCCTGATCACAGGACACCATATGGCACCATACACCTACACTACAGAGAACAGTCTGATCACAGGACACCATATAGCACCACACACCTACACTACAGAGAACAGTCTGATCAAAGGACACCATATAGCACCACACACCTACACTACAGAGAACAGCCTGATCACAGGACACCATATAGCACCACACACCTACACTACAGAGAACAGCCTGATCACAGGACACCATATAGCACCACACACCTACACTACAGAGAACAGTCTGATCAAAGGACACCATATAGCACCACACACCTACACTACAGAGAACAGTCTGATCACAGGACACCATATAGCACCACACACCTACACTACAGAGAACAGTCTGATCACAGGACACCATATAGCACCACACACCTACACTACAGAGAACAGTCTGATCACAGGACACCATATAGCACCACACACCTACACTACAGAGAACAGTCTGATCACAGGACACCATATAGCACCACACACCTACACTACAGAGAACAGTGATCACAGGACACCATATAGCACCACACACCTACACTACAGAGAACAGTCTGATCACAGGACACCATATAGCACCACACACCTACACTACAGAGAACAGTCTGATCACAGGACACCATATAGCACCACACACCTACACTACAGAGAACAGTCTGATCACAGGACACCATATAGCACCACACACCTACACTACAGAGAACAGTCTGATCACAGGACACCATATAGCACCACACACCTACACTACAGAGAACAGTCTGATCACAGGACACCATATAGCACCACACACCTACACTACAGAGAACAGTCTGATCAAAGGACACCATATAGCACCACACACCTACACTACAGAGAACAGTCTGATCACAGGACACCATATAGCACCACACACCTACACTACAGAGAACAGCCTGATCACCAGAGAACAGCCTGATCACCAGAGAACAGCCTGATCACAGGACACCATATAGCACGACACACCTACACTACAGAACAGCCTGAACACCAGAGACCATATAGCACTACACACCTACACTACAGAGAACAGCCTGATCACAGAACACCATATAGCACTACACACACACTAAGTGGCCAGTTTATTAGGTACACCCATCCAGTACCAGTTCTGACCCCGCCCCCTCTATGCATCCAGAACAGTCAGATTTTTTGGGGGCATGGAAACGTTGCTCAATTGGTATCAAGGGACCTGACCGAGGGACATGACCTGTGCCAGGAAAACATTCCCCACACACCACCAGCCTGTACTGTTGACAGCAGACATGGGATGGGGCCATGGACTCATGCTACTTACGTCAAATCCTGACTCTGACATCAGCATGATGCAACAGGAACCGAGATTCGTTGGACCAGGTAATGTTTTCCACTCCTCAATTGTCCTGTCTTGGGGATGGCGTGCCCACTGGAGGCGCTCCTTCTTGTTTTTAGCTGATAGGAGTGGAGCCCGGTGTGACAAGGACCGACAAGTTATGAATACCGAGATACAGTTCAGCAGTGGTTCCCAAACTGTGCGGGCGCGACGGGTCGGTGCAGGATGTTCTCCAATGCTGGAAGGGGGTCCTGAATGAAAAAGTTTGGGTACCCCTGGCGCACACCACCGGTGTACTGTGTCGTTGTTTTCCTGTTTGTGGCCCGCCTGTTACCTGTTATTCTTGCCATTCTCCTTCGACCTCATCAGGGAGCTGTTTTCGCCGACAGGACTGCCGTCTGACTAGATGTTTTTGTTTGTTGCACCATTCTCGGTAAACCCTAGACACGGATGTGGGTGAAAAGCCCAGGAGGCCGGACGTTTCTGAGATACTGGAACAAGAGCCTGACAGCGACTCACTGTCTGTAGGAGCGGACTATTTTCGTGAACGAGGTGGTGTATCTAATAAACTTCACACTGGTAAGCAGCCTGGCTTACCACACATATAACTTTAGTTACTGTACTAGCCAAGTCAGAGACATACTTCTTCAAACATTGGTTTGACATACAACTCAGTCGAACAATTCCCCTAGACATTCACCAAGAAGCCTGAACTGAAATAGATGAGTGGGAGGTATTCAGCCACTCTTGGGGAAGGATTCTTTATTCTGGAAAAGACAACATCTCCGTGTGTCCTCTTACCCAGGTCTCCCAGCTGTACATGTCCCAGGACATAGAGACCACTCTTCTTGATGTCGTTGATGAAGGTGATGAGACCTACACTGCTACGGGGGTTAGATACCATCAGCAACACCTGGGGTCTCCAGAACTTCACATGGTCCTTACGCACGTCCAACATCAACAGGTACTTACGCACCTGGAGGGAGAGAAAGAGAGACAGGTTACAACAGAGCTATATACTGTATTCTCTATAGCAGTGGTTCCCAACCGTTTTGGGTTAAATGTACCACCAACTGAATTTTGCTCTGCCAGAAGGAGTACCCCCTCATTTTGGTCTCATGAGCCTTCTCAATTACCCCATGGATAGGCCAAGTACTCCCGGGGGTCCTAGTACCCATGCTTGGTAACCACTGCTCTATACTGCACACACAATAGTTATCAGGACTGGATGACTGGAATGCTAAGTGGTAACAACACACAGACGCAGAATCTTAATTTGACCTATAGTCACAGCAAAATACTTTTAGTCTGGTAGTTAGGCTATTAGCCGTAGGCTACATGAAAGGTGCAATACTGTTAAGATAACCATGTGTTAGTGTGGGCTTTCAGTGAATTTATTTAAATCACAAAGCTCCTCTGCATTTCCTTCGGCACAGTAAAATTCTCAGCAACAAAAGACTGATCAAATGAAGATCCTACATGTGTAGAGTACATTGGTTGCCAAGGCATGTTGCTACTACTGTAGTGGCCAGATGATTTGGCAAACTCCCCAGTTGTTCATTGCTATTCCATACATGTTCATGTCATTTACATTATGTATGGTACAACAACAAACCACAGAGGAGTTGGCTAAATCACAGATCTGGTTACTACAGGCAACTAGAAAAATGGTGTATATCGCTAAAGTTTGACACTCTGAATAAAACCATTCCTTCACTCTTCTCTGACACACACGTTCTTGTGCATCCCCCACACCAAGCTCCCCGTCTGCAGAGTGTCTGTGTGGTCTAGTCAGGATTCTGCCAATGCAGAAACAAATTGGATCCACAATCAGAATCCCATTAAGACATGAGCCTGTAGCAGAGACTGCAGACTAGGGAGTGTGTGGTGGTCATGAAGAGATAGATGTCATTAAGGAAAGGGAGTACCGCCGACCTCCAGCCATATTCTCATTACATAAGATCACAGAGCTGTAATTATATCTATAGTACTAATGTTGAAACATTCCTGGAACATAAACCTGCCTCTCCTATATTCATTCCTGTTACCTAGCCAACCATACAGATAATTAGCAAATACTAGGTCCAAATGGCAGATATTCAAGATAATGGGACTATTAAAATCCTCTGAAAACATTGTTCCTTCCACCCTTCCTTGGAGTGATCACTGAAGGGGCATGGCTGGATATGCGAAAGATGTGTAGTCGATACTAGGTTTCCTTAAGATCAATGATTACTTTACAGGAGACAGGATACTAAGATAAGTATTTTAATAACTAATCACTATGATAAAAAGTACTGAAACCATGCTTATGACCAGACAACCTCATCTGAATAATTAGTGTGTGAATGCATGTTTATGTGAGAGTGTGTGCATGTTTGTGTTTACATACTGCTAATGATGAGAAAGCTAAACACTCATAATAACACAATCATTATCATCATAATCATCATTATCAAAGTTTCTGCTAAACAGAGAAAGGTCCTGGAGTCAATGTGCTTCTGCCTCCTCCACTCATCTACTGCTCCATCTCTCCATCACGCCGTCTCTCTCCATCACCCTCTCTCCTGATCCATCTCGATCTTCTGATCCATCACTTCTATTCTCAATCACTCCTCTCCATTACCCTCTTCCATTGCATTTCCAACTTGTATTATTTTAGCAATCTATAAACTTAATTTCTATCACTCCTTCAATACTATCAGCTTGCATCTCCTTGGCTGGATCACATGAATCCCTTCTTCGTCTTTCCTCAATGTCACCCAGTTGGCACCGATCCATACTGAGCACTGCCGAAACATGCACCCTCGTAATCCCCAGACACACGCACACACGCACGTTAGTTTAATCTAAGTGGGCCAGTCTCTCTGCGTTCCCCTCGTTTCCCTCTCTCCCTGGGGACTGGGGGATGGGGAGGAGAGGAGGGAGCAGTGGAGGAGAAAGGCTCAATAAGTTAAGTGGCTGTAATAATGCTCCTGGAGCAGCCTAGCTTTTGACAGGCTCCTGGCACCTTACTGCCCTGGCAACCGTCCCCTTGGCAACGGTCCCTCCTAGCAACACTACCCCCCTCCTTGAAAATATGGTGTGCAGAGCAAAAGGCTTGTAAAATAGAGGACAAATGCACAAACACTTCTGGATAAGAGGCTTGGACGGTATACCGTATATACACACACACCTTATACCAGGGTATTTCCAAATAGCCATGGGATGGTTTTTCAATACCGTCAAAACTATTTCTTTGAAGTTTTTCAATAAATTGTCATATTTGTAGCTACTTAAGTAAATACCCATAGTCAACTTGTGCAATACGTTAGGAGATAAAGCAAATTGCGTTCTTAAATTTCACCTGGCACATTATTCTACATTATGAAGCTTACCATAGTTGAGCAACTTGTTTGTAAATAACAACGGGTGAAAGAGGGAGCAGGTGACTGAGGTGAGTAGAGCTGTGTATTGACAAGGGTTGCATTTTATATTCAAAGTCATGACAACAGAAGAGCAACGCTATTTGGCTGGCAGTCACACAAGGAGCTTACAATGAAAAAGCAAGGTCTTTTTTGCAAAAATTATGCATGGCCATCATATTTCTAATGTTTATCATAGAAAGAATGTAGCCAGCTGCATTTCCTATGTTTTAAAGTTAATCTAGAATTTTACTGGAGAAAAGTAGGCTGGTTACACTGAGAAAAGTGCCAGAGAAAAGTAGCTCCACATCAGTCAGAGCGCTGTCTGCTGATACTGCAACAGAAACACAAAATTAGTCTGATGAAGAGCAGAAATTACAACAAGAAGCATTTTAGACCTGCGTTTACAAAACGCAGCCAAAATACACAATTTCTTATGCATTTTATATTGTTTTCCTGTATGAACTAATTCTGCATTAATGCGACCCTCAACTTTAATTTGCTAGACATCTAAGTAAGAGGCTGAATTAATAAGGCGACAGGGGATCATATTGTGTTAGCTTTCTGCCATGTTTGAGAAGTCAAAGCCCTTTGGATGAGTTCTGTACAACTGCCACAGTTATCTTGATTCTCTGGCGTTTTTTTTCCTTCTCTCTTCTCAGCCAGTCTGCTCCTCCCCCTCCCTAAAGTCAGAGCAAGCAGGCCCGTTGCCCTAGTGAATCCAGACTCCACACATGTACGGATGCTGCACTAGCGACAGCACCGTTGTTGTTCCTTCAGAGAACGATGCATAACAAATGGGTTCATTTGCACAACGTTGCTCATTCACAATCGCTCCTATATATGTTTAACTTTGAGCTAGATTGCCTGTCTTTGCGATTCATTTATTTTAGTTTGCGCTCGTTAACATACAGTACTTATCTAGCAGCTTGAAATTCGCTATTAATTATGCAAATTTTGTTAGCATTCTGGTAATAGACGCCCAATGGGCTTTTATGCGGTTTTGTGTACTAAACCGGTAATACCGTAAATCCCGAGATGAGAAGTACAGTATAACTTTTATTTTTTTTATTTGACCTTTATTTAACTAGGCAAGTCAGGTTAAGAACAAATTCTTATTTTCAATGACGGCCTAGGAACACTAGGTTAACTGCCTGTTCAGGGGCAGAACGACAGATTTGAACCTTGTCAGCTCGGGGGTTTGAACTTGCAACCTTTCGGTTACTAGTCCAACGCTCTAACCACTAGGTTACCCTGCCGCCCCGATCTGGACACCGCTCAACCCTACTGGATGACATCATAATGTTCTGCAGACTGATGTAGCTGAGGAAGTGAATGTGGCGCAGAAGTGTGTGTGTGTGTGTACACACTGTACTGTGTACCTGGTGGAAGATGAGAGCCTGGCTGATATAGCCCCAGCTGCTGGTAGGGCTGAGGTAGTGGATGAGCAGCAGTAGAAGCAGCATGAAGGCGATGGAGGCTGAGGCATAGATAGAGTTGATCAGGAACATCATAACAGCACAGCCCACGATGCCCAGCACACAGGTGTGCCACGTGAAGTAACGGAACGTGGGCCTGGAGGGAGAGGGGAGAGGGTTTACACACACACACACACACACACGTAAATGCATTTGCTTTTAGAGATGCAAATTATCTTAATTTCTCTCTCGCTTTCCCACTCTCGCTCACGTGAGCATTCTAAGTGAATGTAAAGCTCTATTTAAGCATGATAAACAACTGGAGGCGAGGCAGTATATAGAAAGTGATGGGGTTATTTATCTGCTGTGTTTTTGTGAGCAGTCTTAATGACTAACTGCATCTATAGAAAAGGTGTACAGTTTGTGTGTAGTGTCCATGCACGTGTGTGTGTTAATGTGTGTGAGTTTGAGCGAGAGTAAATTAGTGTGTGTTAGTTCATGTGTGAGTGAGTGCCATTCAGAGGGTGAATGGGCAAGACAAAATATTTAAATGCCTATGAACGGGGTATGGCAGTAGCTGCCAGTTTGACACCGGTTTGAGTGTGTCAAGAACAGCAACGCTGCTGGGTTTCACGCAACAGTTTTCTGTGTGTATCAAGAACAGTCCACCAACCAAGTGACATCCAGCCAACTTAACAACTTTGGGAAACATTGGAGTCAACATGGGCCAGCATCCCTGTGGAAAGCTTTCGACAGTAAAGCCCATGTCTCAATGAATTGAGGCTGTTCTAAGGGTAAAATGGGGTGCAACTCAATGTTTTATGCATCACTGCTGTAGATATTCTTAGTTTAGCGTGTGTAAATTCCCCTGGTGTACATACACTCAGCAAAAAAAGAATCGTCCTCTCACTGTCAACTGTGTTTATTTCAGAAAACTTAACATGTGTAAATATTTGTATGAACATAAGATTCAACAACTGAGAAATAAACTGAACAGGTTCCACAGACATGTGACTAACAGAAACGAGCAGTATGGCTGGTGGCATCGTCATGCTGGAGGGTCATGTCAGGATGAGCCTGCAGGAAGGGTACCATATGAGGGAGGAGGATGTCTTCCCAGTAACACACAGCGTTGAGATTGCCTGCATGACAACAAGCTCAGTCCGATGACGCTGTGACACACTGCATGATGGACCCTCCACCTCCAAATCGATCCTGCTCCAGAGTACAGGCCTCAGTGTAAAGCTCATTCCTTTGACGATAAACGCAAATCCGACCATCACCCCTGGTGAGACAAAACCGAGACTCGTCAGTGAAGAGCACTTTTTGCCAGTCCTGTCTGGTCCAGCGACGGTGGGTTTGTGCCCATGGGTGATGTTGTTGCCAGTGATGTCTGGTGAGGACCTGCCTTACAACAGACCTACAAAGCCCTCAGTCCAGCCTCTCAGCCTATTTCGTACAGTCTGAGCACTGATGGAGGGATTGTGTATTCCTGGTGTAACTCTGGCAGTTGTTGTGCAGGTGTTACACATGGTCTGCCACTATGAGGACGATCAGCTGTCCATCCTGTCTCCCTGTAGCGTTGTCTTAGACATCTCACAGTACAGACATCGCAATTTATTGCCCTGGCCACATCTGCAGTCCTCATGCAGCATGACCAAGGCACATTCACGCAGATGAGCAGGGACCATCTATCTTTTGGTGTTTTTCAGAATCTGTAGAAATGAAAACTTAGGACACTAAAGAGGCCTGTGACCTTAATTGCGTACTCTCTGTAAGCGGTTAGTGTCTTAACAACCGTTCCACAGGTGCATGTTCATGAATTGTTTATGGTTCATTGAACCATCATGCGAAACAGTGGCTAAACCCTTTACAATGAAGATCTGTGATGTTATTTAGATTTTTACAAATTATCTTTGAAAGACAGGGTCCTGAAAAGGGGACGTTTCTTTTTTTTGCTGAATTTATGTATGGATAGCATTTTGATACTGCTATTTGGGTTGTTAATTGGATTTGTCTGCCATTCTTGATTTATTTTCTTACATTCTAGGTGTTTGACATTTGACTGCATTGTTAGGAGCTTGTAACATAAGCATTTCGCTGCATCGCTATAAACACCTGTTGAACTGTGTACACGACCAATAAACTTCGATTTGACTTGATAAAGGTCAGCCATTTGTCAGGGAGTTGGTCAACCATGGTGTGATAACATAGTTGAAAATAATGAATTGAATTGATCTGCACTGTGTTTGTTAGCTAGCCAACCAGTTTTAAAGGACTGCCAATATTATGCCAACATTCCATTCAAACAATGCAGTCAATCCACAGCCATACACCGGTTGAAATCAGCTAATGATAGGATTTAGACAAGTTGTAAATGCAACATTTACTGTTCTTGTATCGTGTAATAGCACTCACAGCTTTCCAAGAAAACAAACATTGAGGGCTCCATTTCAACAAGCCTATCACAATGGTAAATCTAAGCGCAGGAAACAGTGTTATGGTTTCAGGGGTGGCAGAAATATTTTTGCCATTTTCACCAACTGCCTTGTTCAGGGGCAGAACGACTAACTGTAAAGTTAGTTTGTTAAATGGCTTAGAGAAATGAAACAAAATGTAGACCCATTTCAACCCATCTGCAGTCCACATTGTTCTAAGTAATTGCATGGCTTCAGTAGCATTCACACTGAAACAGAGGCTAGGCCTACTGTACATTCAGTAGCATTCACACTGAAACAGAGGCTAGGCCTACTGTACATTCAGAGTATGGACATGCCAAACATTGTCAATAAGCAAGATTAAATTCATTATTGATAAGGCCTAAAAAGACAACATATAAAACACATTTTAAACAAAACAACTTGTTTTAAATTGCCGATGTCAGACTTACAGGCACCACAATTGCTCCCCGCTGGCATAGAATGTTAAAACAACGCAGACTATGGAGGGTTTTCACAGTAGCTGGACAAAGATCCAATATAGAGAAAGAGAGAACTGTTTTATGAACAAAATCTGAACCATTTTACAATCAGATCGCATTCAAACATCTCCAGAAGTTGCATTGCATGAGCACCACATATGTTGTAACCGTAAAACCAGAAAGGTGAATCATTCTAATAAGATTGGTTGTAATAAAGAAAAAAATATGTTTTTTTTATAAACAATAAATGTAAGATGTAATGACATCATAAAAATGGCCAGCATAAAAAATACATTGCTGTTGAACCAGCCGTTGTTATATAGGCCTACGAGAGGGCTTGGGTTGTGAACATATGAAATGGAAAATAAGCTATTGTTACAGGTTACTTCTAAAGACGACGTTCACAGAGGTTCTCATCTGTCGTTTCAGGATGGGCATGGACACGTAATCTACATCATGGACTGGGTTTTACGTTTGTCCAATACCTGACCTGAATGGACAGATTGATGTGGGCCTGCCAAAAACGCATAGATAAAGGAATGTCTGCACACTGTTTAACTCCTCTCAAATGTTATATTTTAATAAAGGGTCTGTGATTAAGATTTATTTCCAAGCGATCTCAGGAACCAAACCCTTTATCGACAGTCTTGACTACTTGGCAATTGCATTGGGTAAGACAAAAAAAAGCATTTATTGAGAGGGGATGCTATGCCAAATAAAGCGAAATAAGAAAAACAAGATGTTTTTATGTTAATAAATACAAACTATACAGGCACCAAAAGCACATTAGGCTACTCTTGTTCCATATGTGCAGTGTGCGTCACGACTGGATAGGCCGTGACGGAGTTTCTGCTGTCAAAATTCATGATATAACCAACTGCGTTCCCGCTAAAACCAGGTATTGGTTGGTCTTAAAAATCCATATCAGCGCTGCCTGAAATCAGCACTTTGGATCATGTTTTTAAGGACACATTTCCACGCCACCCAAGCGAGCTGAGCGCAAACGAGCTGATATAAGAACCTGCCGTTAGGGCTGGAAAATGCCAGTGCGCCAGTTTTTACATGACGAAATTGCAAACTAACCTGCGTATGACAACTAGCGCCACCTTAACGCCAGCCAGGAATAGAGCCCCGAGACATTTACGGTCCGTTTACATACATTTTAAGAGGCTATTTATACAGAACATCTGTATAAAACCCGTATAAATAATTATATGACAATATTTTAGGTTGACAATTGTATTACACCATTTCTGTATATTCGGAAAGTATTCAGACCCGTTGATTTTTCCTCACCATTCTACACACACAACCCCATAAAGACAAAGCAAAAAAACTATAAATAAAAAAATAAATACCTTACTTACATAAGTATTCAGACCCTTTGCTATGAGACTCGAAATTGAACTCAGGTGCATCCTGTTTCCACAGATCATCCTTGAGATGTTTCTACAACTTGGAGTCCACCTATGGTAAATTCAATTGATTGGGCATGATTTGGAAAGGCACACACACTGTCTATATAAAAAAGGTCCCACTGTTGATAGTACATGTCAGAGCAAAAACCAAGCCATGAGGTCAAAGGAATTGTCCATAGAGCTCCAAGACAGAATTGCATCTAGGCACAGATCTGGGGAAGGGTACATTTCTGCAGCATTGAAGGTCCCCAAGAACACAGTGGCCTCCATCATTCTTATATGGAAGAAGTTTGGATCCACCAAGACTCTTCCTAGATCTGTCCGCCTGGCCAAACTGAGCAATCGGGGTAGAAGAGCCTTGGTCAAGGAGGTGACCAAGAACCCGATGATCACTCTGAAAGAGCTCCTGAGTTCCTCTCTGGAGATGGGAGAACCTTCCAGAAGGACAACCATCTCTGCAGCACTCCACCAATCAGGCCTTTATGGTAGAGTGACCAGACGGAAGCCATTCCTCAGTAAAAAAGCACGACAGCCCGCCTGGTCTTACCCAAAAGGCACCTAAAGACTCAGACCATGAGAAACAAGATTCTCTGGTCTGATGAAACCAAGATTGAACTCCTAGGCTTGAATACCAAGCATCCCTTCTGGAGGAAACATGGCGCCATCCCTACGGTGAAGCAAAGTGGTGGCAGCATCATGCTGTGGGGATGTTTTTCAGCGTCAAGGACTGGGAGACTAGTCAGGAGAGGGAAAGATGAACAGAGCAAAGTACAGTGAAAACCTGCTCCAGAGTGCTCAGGAACTCAGACTCTGTGAAGGTTCACCTTCCAACAGGACAACGACCCTAAGCACACAGCCAAGACAATGCAGGAGTGGTGTCAGGACAAGTCTCAATGTCCTTGAGTGGTCGAACCAGAGCCCGGACTTGAACATCTCTGGAGAGACCTGAAAATAGCTGTGCAGCAACGCTCCCCATCCAACCTGATCAGGGGTAGGAGTAGCCAGGTGGAAAGCATGGCCAGCAGTAGAAAAATGCTTATTGAAATGTTCAATTATGGTGGATTTATCATTGGTGACAGTGTTTCCTATCTTCAGTGCAGTGGGCAGCTGGGAGGAGGTGTTCTTATTCTCCATGGACTTTACAGTGTCCCAGAACTTTTGAGTTAGTATTGGAGGAAGCAAATTTCTGCTTGAAAAAGCTAGCCTTGGCTTTTCTAACTGCCTGTGTATAATGGTTTCTAGCTTCCCTGAACAGCTGCATATCACGGGGGCTATTCGATGCTAATGCAGAACGCCATAGGATGTTTTTGTGTTGGTTAAGGGTAGTCAGGTCTGGGGAGAACCAAGGGCTATATCTGTTCCTGGTTCTAAATTTCTTGAATGGGGCATGTTTATTTATTTTATTTAGACGTTCTAGACGACCAATTCTTATTGCTTTTAGCCGAACCCTTATTCTACTCCTCCTATGTTCCTCTGGCGATGTAGAGGTGAATCCAGGCCCTGCAGTGCCTAGCTCCACTCCTATTCCCCAGGCGCTCTCTTTTGACGACTTCTGTAACCGTAATAGCCTTGGTTTCATGCATGTTAACATTAGAAGCCTCCTCCCTAAGTTTGTTCTATTCACTGCTTTAGCACACTCTGCCAACCCGGATGTTCTAGCTGTGTCTGAATCCTGGCTTAGGAAGACCACCAAAAATTCAGACATTTTAATTCCAAACTACAACATTTTCAGACAAGATAGAACTGCCAAAGGGGGCGGTGTTGCAATCTACTGCAAAGATAGCCTGCAGAGTTCTGTCCTACTATCCAGGTCTGTACCCAAACAATTTGAACTTCTACTTTTAAAAATCCACCTCTCTAAAAACAAGTCTCTCACCGTTGCCGCCTGCTATAGACCACCCTCTGCCCCCAGCTGTGCTCTGGACACCATATGTGAACTGATTGCCCCCCATCTATCTTCAGAGCTCGTGCTGCTAGGCGACCTAAACTGGAACATGCTTAACACCCCAGCCATCCTACAATCTAAACTTGATGCCCTCAATCTCACACAAATTATTAATGAACCTACCAGGTACCTCCCCAAAGCCTTAAACACGGGCACCCTCATAGATATCATCCTAACCAACTTCCCCTCTAAATACACCTCTGCTGTCTTCAACCAAGATCTCAGCGATCACTGCCTCATTGCCTGCATCCATAATGGGTCAGCGGTCAAACGACCTCTCATCACTGTAAAACGCTCCCTGAAACACTTCAGCGAGCAGGCCTTTCTAATCGACCTGGCCGGGGTATCCTGGAAGGATATTGACCTCATCCCATCAGTAGAGGATGACTGGATATTTTTTTTAAATGCCTTCCTAACCATCTTAAATAAACATGCCCCATTCAAGAAATTTAGAACCAGGAACAGATATAGCCCTTGGTTCTCCCCAGACCTGACTGCCCTTAACCAACACAAAAACATCCTATGGCGTTCTGCATTAGCATCGAACAGCCCCCGTGATATGCAGCTGTTCAGGGAAGCTAGAAACCATTATACACAGGCAGTTAGAAAAGCCAAGGCTAGCTTTTTCAAGCAGAAATGTGCTTCTTGCAACACTAACTCAAAAAAGTTCTGGGACACTGTAAAGTCCATGGAGAATAAGAACACCTCCTCCCAGCTGCCCACTGCACTGAAGATAGGAAACACTGTCACCACTGATAAATCCACCATAATTTAACATTTCAATAAGCATTTTTCTACTGCTGGCCATGCTTTCCACCTGGCTACTCCTACCCCTGTCAACAGCACTGCACCCCCAACAGCAACTCGCCCAAGCCTTCCCCATTTCTCCTTCTCCCAAATCCATTCAGCTGATGTTCTGAAAGAGCTGCAAAATCTGGACCCCTACAAATCAGCCGGGCTAGACAATCTGGACACTTTCTTTCTAAAATTATCTGCCGAAATTGTTGCCACCCCTATTACTAGCCTGTTCAACCTCTCTTTCGTGTCGTCTGAGATTCCCAAAGATTGGAAAGCAGCTGCGGTCATCCCCCTCTTCAAAGGGGGGACACTCTTGACCCAAACTGCTACAGACCTATATCTATCCTACCGTGCCTTTCTAAGGTCTTCGAAAGCCAAGTCAACAAACAGATTACCGACCATTTCGAATCTCACCATACCTTCTCTGCTATGCAATCTGGTTTCAGAGCTGGTCATGGGTGCACCTTAGCCACGCTCAAGGTCCTAAACGATATCTTAACCGCCATCGATAAGCAACATTACTGTGC
The DNA here is from genome assembly GCF_013265735.2 of Oncorhynchus mykiss. Classification (NCBI taxonomy): domain Eukaryota; kingdom Metazoa; phylum Chordata; class Actinopteri; order Salmoniformes; family Salmonidae; genus Oncorhynchus; species Oncorhynchus mykiss. The sequence continues at coordinate 26,426,078 of NC_048588.1, forward strand.
AGCCGTATTCATTGATCTGGCCAAGGCTTTCGACTCTGTCAATCACCACATCCTCATCGGCAGACTCAACAGCCTTGGTTTCTCAAATGATTGCCTCGCCTGGTTCACCAACTACTTCTCTGATAGAGTTCAGTGTGTCAAATCGGAGGGTCTGTTGTCCGGACCTCTGGCAGTCTCTATGGGGGTGCCACAGGGTTCAATTCTTGGACCGACTCTCTTCTCTGTATACATCAATGAGGTCGCTCTTGCTGCTGGTGAGTCACTGATCCACCTCTACGCAGACGACACCATTCTGTATACTTCCGGCCCTTCTTTGGACACTGTTAACAACCCTCCAGGCAAACTTCAATGCCATACAACTCTCCTTCCGTGGCCTCCAATTGCTCTTAAATACAAGTAAAACTAAATGCATGCTCTTCAACCGATCACTACCTGCACCTACCCGCCTGTCCAACATCCCTACTCTGGACGGCTCTGACTTAGAATACGTGGACAACTACAAATACTTAGGTGTCTGGTTAGACTGTAAACTCTCCTTCCAGACCAATATCAAACATCTCCAATCCAAAGTTAAATCTAGAATTGGCTTCCTATTTCGCAACAAAGCATCCTTCACTCATGCTGCCAAACATACCCTTGTAAAACTGACCATCCTACCAATCCTCGACTTTGGCGATGTCATTTACAAAATAGCCTCCAATACCCTACTCAACAAATTGGATGCAGTCTATCACAGTGCAATCCGTTTTGTCACCAAAGCCCCATATACTACCCACCATTGCGACCTGTACGCTCTCGTTGGCTGGCCCTCGCTTCATACTCGTCGCCAAACCCACTTGCTCCATGTCATCTACAAGACCCTGCTAGGTAAAGTCCCCCCTTATCTCAGCTCGCTGGTCACCATAGCATCTCCCACCTGTAGCACACGCTCCAGCAGGTATATCTCTCTAGTCACCCCCAAAACCAATTATTTCTTTGGCCGCCTCTCTTTCCAGTTCTCTGCTGCCAATGACTGGAACGAACTACAAAAATCTCTGAAACTGGAAACACTTATCTCCCTCACTAGCTTTAAGCACCAACTGTCAGAGCAGCTCACAGATTACTGCACCTGTACATAGCCCACCTATAATTTAGCCCAAACAACTACCTCTTTCCCAACTGTATTTAATTTATTTATTTAGCTCCTTTGTACCCCATTATTTTTATTTCTACTTTGCACATTCTTCCATTGCAAAACTACCATTCCAGTGTTTTACTTGCTATATTGTATTTACCTTGCCACCATGGCCTTTTTTGCCTTTACCTCCCTTCTCACCTCATTTGCTCACATTGTATATAGACTTGTTTATACTGTATTATTGACTGTATGTTTGTTTTACTCCATGTGTAACTCTGTGTCGTTGTATCTGTCGAACTGCTTTGCTTTATCTTGGCCAGGTCGCAATTGTAAATGAGAACTTGTTCTCAACTTGCCTACCTGGTTAAATAAAGGTAAAATAAAAATTAAAAATAAATAAAATAAAATGTAAGATGGTTAGGAAGGCATTTTTAAAAAAATATCCAGGCATCCTCTAGGGATGAGATCAATATCTTTCCAGGATACCCCGGCCAGGTCGATTAGAAAGGCCTGCTCGTTGAAGTGTTTCAGGGAGCGTTTTACAGTGATGAGTGGAGGTCATTTGACTGCTGACCCATTGCGGATGCAGGCAATGAGGCAGTGATCGCTGAGATCTTGGTTGAAGACAGCAGAGGTGTATTTAGAGGGGAAGTTGGTTAGGATGATATCTATGAGGGTGCCCGTGTTTGCTCGACGAGCAGGCGTCCACATACTTATGGTAGTGGATCACATGCCTTACTTGTATTTTCCACCATAAATAAAATCAGGATTATGCCTCTACCACCATTCATTCCGATTAGACTGGTTTGGATTTCTCCCTGACCAATATGTCTGCCATTTTCATCCCATTCTGGAACTGAGGGTTTTTGACATATATCCTATTAATTTACTAGAGGGGCTATGTTTGAGTGAGTGAGTATATATATATATATATATATATATATATATATATATATATATATATATATATATATATATATATATATATATATATATATATATATATACACACATACACACACATACACAGTGCCTTGCGAAAGTATTCGGCCCCCTTGAACTTTGCGAACTTTTGCCACATTTCAGGCTTCAAACATAAAGATATAAAACTGTATTTTTTTTGTGAAGAATCAACAACAAGTGGGACACAATCATGAAGTGGAACGACATTTATTGGATATTTCAAACTTTAACAAATCAAAAACTGAAAAATTGGGTGTGCAAAATTATTCAGCCCCCTTAAGTTAATACTTTGTAGCGCCACCTTTTGCTGCGATTACAGCTGTAAGTCGCTTGGGGTTTGTCTCTATCAGTTTTGCACATCGAGAGACTGACATTTTTTCCCATTCCTCCTTGCAAAACAGCTCGAGCTCAGTGAGGTTGGATGGAGAGCATTTGTGAACAGCAGTTTTCAGTTCTTTCCACAGATTCTCGATTGGATTCAGGTCTGGACTTTGACTTGGCCTGGATATGTTTATTTTTGAACCATTCCATTGTAGATTTTGCTTTATGTTTTGGATCATTGTCTTGTTGGAAGACAAATCTCCGTCCCAGTCTCAGGTCTTTTGCAGACTCCATCAGGTTTTCTTCCAGAATGGTCCTGTTTTTGGCTCCATCCATCTTCCCATCAATTTTAACCATCTTCCCTGTCCCTGCTGAAGAAAAGCAGGCCCAAACCATGATGCTGCCACCACCATGTTTGACAGTGGGGATGGTGTGTTCAGCTGTGTTGCTTTTACGCCAAACATAACATTTTGCATTGTTGCCAAAAAGTTCAATTTTGGTTTCATCTGACCAGAGCACCTTCTTCCACATGTTTGGTGTGTCTCCCAGGTGGCTTGTGGCAAACTTTAAACACTTTTTATGGATATCTTTAAGAAATGGCTTTCTTCTTGCCACTCTTCCATAAAGGCCAGATTTGTGCAATATACGACTGATTGTGGTCCTATGGACAGAGTCTCCCACCTCAGCTGTAGATCTCTGCAGTTCATCCAGAGTGATCATGGGCCTCTTGGCTGCATCTCTGATCAGTCTTCTCCTTGTATGAGCTGAAAGTTTAGAGGGACGGCCAGGTCTTGGTAGATTTGCAGTGGTCTGATACTCCTTCCATTTCAATATTATCGCTTGCACAGTGCTCCTTGGGATGTTTAAAGCTTGGGAAATCTTTTTGTATCCAAATCCGGCTTTAAACTTCTTCACAACAGTATCTCGGACCTGCCTGGTGTGTTCCTTGTTCTTCATGATGCTCTCTGCGCTTTTAACGGACCTCTGAGACTATCACAGTGCAGGTGCATTTATACGGAGCCTTGATTACACACAGGTGGATTGTATTTATCATCATTAGTCATTTAGGTCAACATTGGATCATTCAGAGATCCTCACTGAACTTCTGGAGAGAGTTTGCTGCACTGAAAGTAAAGGGGCTGAATAATTTTGCACGCCCAATTTTTCAGTTTTTGATTTGTTAAAAAAGTTTGAAATATCCAATAAATGTCGTTCCACTTCATGATTGTGTCCCACTTGTTGTTGATTCTTCACAAAAAAAAATACAGTTTTATATCTTTATGTTTGAAGCCTGAAATGTGGAAAAAGGTCAAGGGGGCCGAATACTTTCGCAAGGCACTGTATATATATATATAGTGCTTACAGAAAGTCTATACCCCCTGACTTTTTTCAACATTTTGTTGCTTAACAAAGTGGGATTGAAAGAGATTAATGGATTTTTTTGTCATCAATTTACAAAATACTCCATAATGTCAAATGTCAAAGTGAAAAGAAAATTCTACACATTTTTAGTAATTAACAAAAATGTCATAACTAAAATAGTCATTGCATAAGTAATCACCCTCCTTGTTTAGGCAAGCCTAAGTTAGTTCAGGAGTCAAATTTGGCTGAACTAATCACATAAAGTGATATGGACTCACTGTGTGAAATAATAGGGGATGACATGATTTGAATGACTACCTCTTCCTCTGTCCCCCATGCAGTTAAGTATTGAATTTCAAGCACAGATTCAACTACAAAGACCAGGGAGTTTTTCAAATGCCTAAAAGGAGGGCAGTGACTGGTAGATATGCAACAATAAGAAATTAGACATTGCATTTACAGTGGGGCAAAAAAGTATTTAGTCAGCCACTAATTGTGCAAGTTCTCCCACTTAAAAAGATGAGAGGCATTGAAGATGAAACGTGGCTGGGTCTTTCAGCATGACAATGATCCCAAACACACCGCCCGGGCAACGAAGGAGTGGCTTCGTAAGAAGCATTTCAAGGTCCTGGAGAGGCCTAGCCAGTCTCCAGATCTCAACCCCATAGAAAATCTTTGGAGGGAGTTGAAAGTCCGTGTTGCCCAGCAACAGCCCCAAAACATCACTGCTCTAGAGGAGATCTGCATGGAGGAATGGTCCAAAATACCAGCAACAGTGTGTGGAAACCTTGTGAAGACTTACAGAAAACGTTTGACCCGTCATTGCCAACAAAGGGTATATAACAAAGTATTGAGATAAACTTTTGTTATTGACCAAATACTTATTTTACACCATAATTTGCAAATAAATTCATTACAAATCTTACAATGTGATTTTCTGGATTTTTTTTCTCATTTTGTCTGTCATAGTTGAAGTGTACCTATGATGACAATTACAGGCCTCATCTTTTTATGTAGATCGTTAAAATATACAATTAAAAAAAAATGTATTCCCACTTTGTAATACAATCAAATGTGAAAAAGTCCAAGGGAGGTGTGTGTGTGTCAGTGTGTGTGATGCGTCTGAGCTCCCCCATATGGGCAGGTGCAGAAAAGGTAGGGTCATTGATCACGTAGTGACCCTAATCTCCTGCAATAACATCTTCAGCAGATAAACAGCTATTAAGGATAGCTACTGTCATTTCCATCCAAATGAACAGGCCCGGGCCCAGCTGGGAGCGCTAGGCTACGCTAAAAGACAGCTTCATTAACAGAGTGGAACGCACCCGAGCACTAAATGCTTCATAGCCCACTAAAACGTGATGGGGAGAGAGATAAAGAAAGACTGGCGCAGTCGTTACCCTTCTCTTCTTTTCCGTTCTCTCCATCACTAGAGTGAAATGCTCTTCTTTTCCCCTACTATTTGCTCTAACTTTCTCTCCCCACTTTCCATTTGTTTTATTGCCAATTTCACATAATTTGTCACCCCAATGTCTTACTTCTCAATCTTAACCCCCCCTTCCTCCTCTCACAATCCCTCTTCTATCCACTCCTCTCTTACTCTCCCTCCCCGACAGTGTTATTGTTTTAAAAGCTCACCCTGCCCGTGCTCCCTCTCCACCTCCCTTTATTTTGCTCTTTGTAATCCCTCTCTCATTAGTGTCAGTGTATCGCTGGCACTCCCCATGTCTCCCCCTTCTTCCCACCTCCCTCCTTGCCCGCAACCCAATCATTTCCCAATGACTGATGTCACTTTGCTGACATCAGCGAAAAAAAAAAAAGAAAAAAAAAAGTGTCCACCATCAAGTACTTAGGGAGAGAGAGAGGGGACCCGGCAGCCAGCCAAAAGACACGTCATGATTAGAGAGGACACAACTGCTACTGCCAACCATCACCTTAAAACAACCCCCGCTCTGCAAACACACACTCAAGTGCACTCAAAGCTGGCAGATCTAGAAGTACGTCAGTGAGTGCTCATTCAGACATTACGTCAGTCATATCATTCAGAAGGGTCTCTCACTGTAATTAGAGTAACCTTCACAAAATGTACGCTAAGAGTGACAGAATACAGTCAGACTCACTGCATGTGTAGTTAATAACAGAGCCTGGGCTTCAAGTCTTACCCAAAAACCTAGCCTGTGTGTGTCTAAGCCAGTCAGCCCGGTCCTCTAAACCCAGTAGTCAGTCCCATCAGTAGTGAACATACTGCCCCAGAGGAGCGCTCTGGAAAACTGGAGCCAGTCACTGATGAAGCTGCAGCCAACCCCTTTACACACACATTCAGAAAGATGAAGAGGAGTGTTGGACACAGTGGACACATTTACGGGACACCGTTTTTTAATTAAAAAAGATTCACACCCCTATACACAATATTCTTTGACACACACACAGACACACTTAACAAGCAGACAGCTCTTCCGCTACATCATAATTCAGCAATCCCCTCCCCTTCCCATCAGCTAAACAACCGTGTGCCAAATTTAGGGGAAAGGAAATATTTCTGCTAAATTAGTTATGCTAATTACAGAGCAGTTCTCAGGGGAGAGCAGCGCTAAATGGCTTTAAATGATTTTCGCCTGGAAAGAGGTGCAGGGAACACAATCAACAACAACAAAAAACAACAACACCCAGAACCCGCCCTGCAACAACAGCAGCAGCAACATGCTAAGATAATTAAGGAAGTGCACCACAGCAGCTAGCCAACCACGTGCCTTATCAGCCCTCAGCTGAACCCCATCGGCCAATAGGGAGGGCGATAAGGAGAGAGGGAAAAGTTTGGGTAACATACATACACATATAAATAAAACTTTTCTAACTTTATATACCCTTGACACATGGACAAGCACAGATATGGACAGAGAAGTACAGTGCGGTAGGAACTTCTAGAGATATTTTTCATTAAGGAGAAACTGTGTTGTGATATACGTGTCCAAACACCAACCCAATCACACATCATTAACAGCATACATTAGAGCTGCACGACATGATTATCTAGGTACTCTTAGCTCTAAGACTAACTGAAATGTGCTGCCTGCTTGAGTGAAAGGAGGTGGGTCTTGGTGTGTGTTTGCGCAGTGGATATTGCATGTCTATATCGTAACTTCAATTAAAATGTGATTAATTGTGATTACATCAACATTTGAGGATTCACAGTATTCAACACACACACTTATTTTCAGTCCTTCTCAGATGTGCAGCTGGGAGCTGTGGCCAGTTTGTCTTAATTAGCACGTGGCCACAACACCCAGCTGGTGAACACTGTGGAACACTAACTCTCCACACCATCCAACCATCAGATAGAGAGAGCATGGCATCCTCTCTTCTTCAAAGAAGTAATGAGACCTAATGTAGCCTAAGCTACTGAAAATAGGCATTTTACACAATGAAATCATGACAGGAGAGTTTGATTCATATTAAAATAGATGTGTTCAGACAGACTACTTTAGGAAACTTACTGAAGGGACATACCGTATAGGCCTATAGAGATAATCAGCCAACTCACACACCAGTAAAGCACCTGTCAATCAAAGCCACCAGCAAATATTTCTCCTTTCCTGAAAACATATTAAAAAACCTTGGCCTACCTTTCCAGAAGTAGGCTATAAGATAATGAATTGACAAGGAAAGTATGAAGCGGACAGCTATGCTGTAGTGTGAACACGAAATTGGCCATCATCAAAATAGCAACAAATACACACGTCCTCCGCCTATTCATCAGCGACGCTGATCAGAGGGGGGGTGTTGGAAATACTTTTTACTGTGAGGAACTATTATAATTTGAATGGATGTAAAACAAACTAAAAAAAAAAGGACTTTGTTGACGAAAAGCTGGGCACTAAATAATAAGTTCATAAGATAGTGTAAGTGCAATTCCTCAAGAATATCTTAAGATTTAATGATTTTCTTACAAATATCTTCTTACGAATCATCTTAAGAAGTTTGCTGCTAGGCAATAAATTTAGCTAGCTAGCAAATCGGGTACTTCTGCGCGCACACACACACAAAGCTCCGTCAACATTAATAGGACAAAGAAACTAGACACATGCTCAATGCTCAGAGTGCGTAAATGATAGTATGATAAACCAAAAATGTGTTTCTCATAAGTGTAGCAGGTTGTGAAATCTGCAAATAGCTCTGGCTGGGCCACTCAAGGATATTCAGAGACTTGTTCCAAAGCCACTCCTGCTTTGTCTTGGCTGTGTGCTTAGTGTCTTGTCCTGTTACGTGAACTTTTGCCCCAGTCGGAGGTCCTGAGCACTCCGGAGCAGGTTTTCATCAAGGATCTCTGTACTTTGCTCTGTTCATCTTTCCCTCGTTCCTGACTAGTCTCCCAGTCCCTGCATCTGAAAAACATCCATATACTGCCACCACGCTTCACTGTAGGGATGGTGCCAGGTTTCCTCCAGATGTGACGCTTGGCAATCAGGCCAAGGAGTTCAATCTTGGTTTCATCAGACCAGAGAATCTTGTTTCTCATTGTCTGAGTCCTTTAGGTGCCTTTTGGCAAACTCCAAGAGTGCTATCATGTGCCATTTACTGAGGAGTGGCTTCCGTCTGGCTACTCTACCATAAAGGCCTGATTGGTAGAGTGCTGCAGAGATGGTTGTCCTTCTGGTAGGTTCTCCCTTATCCACAGAGGAACTCCAGAGCTCTGTCAGAGTGACCATCAGTTTCTTGGTCACCTCCCTGACCAAGGCCCTTCTCCCCCGATTGATCAGTTTGGCCAGGCAGCCAGCTCTTCTTAGAGTATTGGTGGTTCCAAACTTTTTCCATTTAAGAATGATGGAGGCCACTGTGTTCTTGGGGACCTTCAATACTGCAGAAATCTTTTGGTACCCTTCCCAGATCTGTGTCTTGACACAATCCTGTCTCGGAGCTCTATGGAAAATTCCTTTATCCTCATGGCTTGGCACTGTCAACTGTGGGACCTTATAGACGGGTGTGTGCTTTTCCAAATCATGTCCAATCAATTGAATTTAGTTGTAGAAACATCTCAAGGATGATCAATATAAACAGGATGCACCTGAGCTCAATTTCAAGTCTCATAGCAAAGGGTCGGAATACTTATGTAAATGTGATATCAGTTAAATTTTTTAATACATTTGCAAAAATGTCTAAAAACCAGTTTTTGCTTCGTCATTACGGGGTAGTGTGTATAGATTGATGAGGAAAAAAACTATTTAAATCAATTTTAGAATAAGGCTGTAAAGTAACAAAATGTGGAAAAGGTCAAGGGGCCTGAATACTTTCTGAGCGCACTGTACACACACACACAAAACGCTGTCCCTCCCACACAAATCCAAACACTGCATATGCCACAGGAGCCTGCTAAGGGGAGAACAGCTCATAATAATGGCTGGAATGGCACAAATGGAATTGCATCAATCACCTGGAAACCCATGTGTGCTGTATTTGATACCATTTCACTCATCCGGCTCCAGTCATTACCATGAGCCCGTCCTCCCCAATTAAAAGGTGCCACCAACAACCCCCCCCCCCCCCCCCCCCCCCCCCACACACACACACACACACACACTTGCTGCTGCTACTCTGCTCTTTATAATAAGAATAAGAATATCCATCATGATACCTAGTCACTTTACCCTGCCTTCATGTACATATCTACCTCAAAATACCTTGTACACCTGCACATTGATCTGGTACCTGTACATAGCACCATTCTTCTGTACTTTATGTTATTCCTCACGTTAATTACCATTTCATTTTCTATTATTATTTCTTAACTCTGCATCGTTGGGAAATGTTCTTAAGCAAGCATTCCACTGTAAAGTCTACACCAGTTTTATTTGGCGCATGTGATAAATACAGTGACTTAGTACCTGAAGTTAGGAGCCGAGGCCCACTCCAGAGCCAGACAGGCCAGGTCCACAGCTGCATAGACCAGCAGGAAGAAGATAGTTACAATGCTGGCGATGGTGTTCAACTTCCCTGTGAACAACACCAACTATAGATGGAGAAAAGAGAAGAGTAAAACTGTGATTAATGTTTCATTGACGGGAGAGAGAAAAAGGACAGAGGGAAGGAATAGTTTCTCCTCTGACCTCCCCAATGCTAAGTCAGTCTCCTTAGTTGACCCCGAGAAGCTCTTTTACAAAAGCAATAATTAGCTATTAACTGAGCCCTCAGCCACAGGCCAGCATGGGCAAATTATGGGCCTGCCAGTGCACCACTCAATCATCTGTGTGTGTGAGATCAGGTCATTCGTCTTCATGCTGCATGCCCAGTCCATGTAACGTGTACATGATACTGCAACATTTCCCCATATTTTTTCTACTCACCCCTTGCTCCCCCATCCATTGCTCCCTTTCTCTCGTCTGAGATTGTTTAACATGGAGTGAGATTAGATTATCATTCGTGTCATCAGTGTATCATTGAAATGGCTGAGAGCGAAAGAGAGAGCGTGCGAGGGATAGAAAGAAGGCCAGGACTAGTGACTCAATGAGCTCTGATACAGGCTAACGATTTCCTCTAATTACTCCCCCACTCCAGCAGAGAAACAGAGCGAGGGATGAGAGAGGAAGAGAAAGACAAGCCATTTAGCCTTTCTCACATCTTGAAGAGTATCTGACTAGCCAATCATTAACAGAGCTCTCTCCTCTTTGCATCTTTACCCTCCCATCTCTTGCCTCCACTCTCACCCCTGGTCTCCCTTTCTGGTTAAGTCTTGGCCATTTCTCAGTAATCTCAAATGACTTCCCTTTCTCCTCTACTCTCTCAATCTATCTTTCCTTCATCTGACCTGATCAGATTATTGAGCATGTGAAATTAGACCTAATCTATCCTCTGTGTCTCACCTATACTAGGAACCAGGATAGGAGGACAGACACCCAGGAGTTCCCAATGTTTTACCTGTACTAGGAACCAAGATAGGAGGACAGACACCCAGGAGTTCCCATTGTCTTACCTGTACTAGGAACCAAGATAGGAGGACAGACACCCAGGGGTTCCCATTGCCAGATGTCTTCTTAGCTGGAGACAACACCGTGCCTGCAGAGAGCGAGAGCATATGTGAGAGCAAGAGGGAGGTCGAGAAGGAGCAAAACGGAGGGGATTAAAGTTAAGGACCACATTTCACAGTTAACACATGAAATTAATTAAATTAGGAGACTTTCAACTCAAATCAATGCAGCCAAGAACAGGGGATGGAGAGAGAGGGAGGAAATAAAAGGAGAGTATAGGAGAGAGGAAGGAAAGGTAAAAGATGGAAGACAAAGCAGATAGTTTTAAACTGGGTGAGATGAGGTGTGTATATGTGTGTTACACTATATTAGCCAGTGGGTGTAGGAGAGTGACAAGGTGATGCCGTATGCAGAAGGTTTGAATGACACACACATAAGAACTTCATTTGAAGTTAGACACCTTTAATCAAACAGTCAACTAGGCAAAGAAAACAAAAAAAAAAACAACAAAAATCTATTTTTAACCCCTGAAAAGCATTGCTAGCAATCCAGAGCTGAGTCAGTCAGTTTGGTTCAGTATGGTTTTGAGTCATCTCCCCTGCTCCAGCTGCCCACTACACGGGAACCTTGCTTAATATCGCTATTCATCTCCCCTATCCACACACAACGCCAGTGAAAGGGGAGACAGAAGAAGCTATAAAGAAAAATAATGAGGGAGAGAACAAGAGAGAAGAGGACATGGGTGTACCCACCAAACAGGTCGTCCCGTGCCAGAGCGTAGAGGATGCGAGAGGCCCCTATCAGGTTACTCATGGCAGCAGACATGGTGGAGGAGTACACACCAACGGTCACCAACGGGTTCCACACATTAATGTCCCGCAGGAAACTGTAGTCCCTCTGGAGGAGAATACTGAGAGAGAAAATCTGATTATTATACACAATTCAAATTAAACACGTGTTACCTATGAAGAGTGAATGGTAACACGCAAACAAACATCAACATGAATAGGTGCAAGAGGAAAGGGGTGAGACAGTGGGTGAAAGAAAGACCGATGTTCCGACTTTATTTGCTGTGTGTCATCTTAATACTTGAATAAGAGATGGAGAGAAAAATCAGAGAAAATGGACACCCCTCTCTGATTGTGCCCTGCCTCACTCCACCCCTTTCCCACACAATGGAGCTGTAGAAATCAGAATCAGTAAAGCAAGTCTGCTCCTCTCCCCACCGCTCTTCACTCTCACCATATCTCCCTCAACCACTATTTCCTTCTTCTCAACCTACCGCCCCTCCCCCCCCATTTCACCAGGTCTTTCTACCCCTCTTTCAATCTCTCTCGCTCCCCCTCTCCGCCCACCCCAGTGTCCCTTCTCTCCGTCCCCTTCTCCCTCTCCGCCCACCCCAGTGTCCCTTCTCTCCGTCCCCTTCTCCGCCCACCCCAGTGTCCCTTCTCTCCGTCCCCTTCTCCCTCTCCGCCCACCCCAGTGTCCCTTCTCTCCGTCCCCTTCTCCCTCTCCGCCCACCCCAGTGTCCCTTCTCTCCGTCCCCTTCTCCCTCTCCGTCCACCCCAGTGTCCCTTCTCTCCGTCCACCCCAGTGTCCCTTCTCTCCGTCCACCCCAGTGTCCCTTCTCTCCGTCCACCCCAGTGTCCCTTCTCTCCGTCCACCCCAGTGTCCCTTCTCTCCGTCCACCCCAGTGTCCCTTCTCTCCGTCCACCCCAGTGTCCCTTCTCTCCGTCCACCCCAGTGTCCCTTCTCTCCGTCCCCTTCTCCCTCTCCGCCCACCCGTGTCCCTTCTCTCCGTCCCCTTCTCCCTCTCCGCCCACCCGTGTCCCTTCTCTCCGTCCCCTTCTCCCTCTCCGTCCACCCCAGTGTCCCTTCTCTCCGTCCACCCCAGTGTCCCTTCTCTCCGTCCACCCCAGTGTCCCTTCTCTCCGTCCACCCCAGTGTCCCTTTTCTCCATCCACCCCAGTGTCCCTTCTCTCCGTCCCCTTCTCCCTCTCCGCCCACCCGTGTCCCTTCTCTCCGTCCCCTTCTCCCTCTCCGCCCACCCGTGTCCCTTCTCTCCGTCCCCTTCTCCCTCTCCGCCCACCCGTGTCCCTTCTCTCCGTCCCCTTCTCCCTCTCCGCCCACCCGTGTCCCTTCTCTCGCTCCCCTTCTCCCTCTCCGCCCACCCGTGTCCCTTCTCTCGCTCCCCGCCCAAGTATCTATTCTCTCCGTCCCCCTCTCTGCCCACTACTGTGTCCATTCTCCCTCACTCTCCACTGTAATTAAGACTCCCGTCACGTTCTTTCAGGTCATCTGGTTTTAATACTTATCATCATGGCCCTATTAAATATTGTTCCGTCCAGCCACACATCTGAACACCATTTTTTCACACTGAAACCCAGATAGAGCCACACACGATAAATTAATATCTCCCCCGAAAATTAGGAAATGCCAATGATTGGTTTGTGCGTGTTAGTTGATGTGTGTGTGCGATTGTTCGTCTGTTATGAGTCGGGTGCCGCAGTAAAATGTTTATGAGCCATTGCTTTAATCAGGCTCTCTGACATATGCTTAATAGTGATTCACTTTCAACGGTCCTTTCCACAAGAAACACACACACAGACACACACAGAATAGCACCCATTTAGTGTATGCTCGTGTGTTGGTTGGATCATTGAAGTGACTGTTGTGTGTGTGTGTGTAATGGAGCTGGTCTGTGCTATGGCCTTGTTATTAATCCTTGTGACGTGTGGCAGGTGCAGTATAAATCTGAACGGGCTTGACATTTTCAACTCTGCACTCCAAAACAAAGCCATCATAAAGAGGTGACAGCCATGCAGAGAGAACAGAGGAGAGAATAAGTGCATTTGTGTGTGTTCATGCACAGTTGGGCACTTTCATATGGTCATTTTTATTAACATGTCTGTGTAGGCTATGCATTTGTAGAAGCATGTGTGTATACGATTGTTTTTGAGTGTGTTAGTGTGTTCGTCCTGGTGTCCCCTCCATCCCATAATGTAGATTATTGATCGGATCATGAAGCTGGAATGAGCTCTGCCATGGAAATAAAGAACAGAACGAAGTAAAGCACCTGACAGAAGAAAATAGGTTTTTTTAAGAGGGGAATGCAGTTAAATGAGTGAAAGAGCCTGGAGAGATTGGACGCTCATTCTCATTCCACACCTCATCTGCTCTTTCCCTCATTTGTTGATCCCCTCAATCATACTCTTATTTGTTTATTCATACATTCATGTTCTTTTGCCATTTCTTTAATTTTTTTAAATTACGCTTCAGAACCAACTACAGAGGGGAGGCAAGCAGAGAGGGCCATACAGAGAGAGGGCCATACAGAGAGAGGGCCATACAGAGAGAGGGCCATACAGAGAGAGGGCCATACAGAGAGAGGGCCATACAGAGAAACAGAGCAAGAGCGAGAATGTGTGATGGTTAAGTGCTCCCTGGGGGCTAGGCTGTGGCTGAGGAGTATAAAATGGGATCAATAGCTAACAAGGCCTGCAGAGCTCCTCTCCCTCTCTCATTCACTCACTACCACTCTCATTCTGTCTCTACTTCACCCCTCTCCTATTCTCTGGCTACATTCTCCTTCCTGATACTATGTTTATGTGGTTTAGTTATGAGGGTCTCCATTAGCTGTTGCTCATGCAGCAGCTACTCTTCCTGGGGTCCACAGGATTACAGAGGACATGGGCAACATAAGAACCTTATCCATCTCTCTACCTGTGGGATGGCAGTGACAGGACCAGTTGTAGTAAGGGTAGGAGGGTGAAGTCCACCAGCAGACAAGACCGCTTTCACCACGGTACTGCCATGGAAAGAGAGACAGAGAGGGAACAAGAGATACAGAGAGATCTCTGTGGTGGAGAGACAGCAAGCAAATAATGTGAGGATGGACAGAGAGAGCTAAGGACAGGCACTCTGCAGTGGGGTGATTGCAAGGGAACAGAGGTATGAGAGAGGGAGAGCAGACAGACTGAGAATGTTGGACTTGTTGCCTCACAATGTCTGGACAAGAGACTAGTAGCGAGTGTGCGTGTGTGTGTGGGGGGGGGGGGGGGGGCATGAGAGAGACAGTACAACATTCTCTCACACACTAATAAAAGCCATATGGGGGGCTAAAAAGCAGAAGAAAAAGCAAAAGAGATAGCAGAGACTTGCGGGACTACACAGCTTCCACACACAAACCAGGCTGCATGTTGGAGATAGCAGAGCCTTGTGGGACTACACAGCTTCCCACACACACACCAGGCTGCATGTTGGAGATAGCAGAGCCTTGTGGGACTACACAGCTTCCACACACAAACCAGGCTGCATGTTGGAGATAGCAGAGACTTGCGGGACTACACAGCTTCCCACACACACACCAGGCTGCATGTTGGCGATTGCAGAGCCTTGTGGGACTACACAGCTTCCCCACACACACCAGGCTGCATGTTGGAGATAGCAGAGACTTGCGGGACTACACAGCTTCCCACACACACCAGGCTGCATGTTGGCGATTGCAGAGCCTTGTGGGACAGCACAGCTTCCCCACACACACCAGGCTGCATGTTGGCGATTGCAGAGCCTTGTGGGACTACCCAGCTTCCCACACACACCAGGCTGCATGTTGGCGATTGCAGAGCCTTGTGGGACTACACAGCTTCCCCACACACACCAGGCTGCATGTTGGCGATTGCAGAGCCTTGTGGGACAGCACAGCTTCCCCACACACACCAGGCTGCATGTTGGCGATTGCAGAGCCTTGTGGGACAGCACAGCTTCCCCACACACACCAGGCTGCATGTTGGCGATTGCAGAGCCTTGTGGGACAGCACAGCTTCCCCACACACACCAGGCTGCATGTTGGCGATTGCAGAGCCTTGTGGGACAGCACAGCTTCCACAAACAGGCTGCATGAAGGAGATAGCAGAACAAAATGAATACATTTATTTAATTATTTAGTCAGTAATAAATACATAAGCTTCAATAGCAGGATGGGATTAGCCAACAGGTCACTGACACACAATACACACAGGTGCACACACACACACCAAAGACACTCAACCAGAGACACAAACATTCACCACACACACACTACAATGCCACTCATCCATAGAGGAGATAGAGATACACAAACACGCTGCAGTTAGTCATATACAAATACACACCAAAGGACACTCCTTCAGGAAATGAACACACCCACCCACCCTCTCTCTTCACTTACCCAGAGAAAGAGAACGACAGTAAGATACACACAGATCAGTCGGGTCCCTAACCAAGATACACACACGGTAAGCTAAGTGTATATTGGGGGATTGGGCAGGACTTGGCTGTGAGGGGTTGGAGAGTTGGCAGTGTCACCACTGGCTACCCTGTCACACAGGGTTAACACACTCCTCATCTCTTGGAACTCGACCTTCCTCCTCCATCATCATATTTTACATTGGGCTCCTATACGCTTCTCAGAACCATCTAGAACACATACACACTCTGTAAATATGCACCTGTAACCTATTCAGGTATGCATCAGGTGTCACTCTCCCAAAAGGAAACACTACTGTAGATCTGAAAACCCATTCTTAATCTCCCTGACTTCCACTTTAAGTGAACACAATGCCTTTACCAAGAACGCAGAATAACTAGCTGAAGAGGAGAGCAATTCATTTTGGCTTTATTCAAAGGTTATACCGTTTCTGTATCAGTAAGGCCTAGGCAGCCCAATTCTGATCTTTTTCCAACTAATTGGTCTTTAGACCAATCAGATAAGAAAAAAATCTGATGTGAAAAGATTGATGTGATCGGTAAAAAGATCAATTCGTGGGAAAAAGATCAGAATTGGGCTGCCTGGGTAAATGCAGCCTAAGAAACCTCGACCTCATGTTAGAGTCTGAAACAGCTCCTCATCTTGTGAGATGGTGTGACCGCCACCTGTTGGATATTTCAGGATACTGCTACCATGTTAATCAATTTCTGACTAACAAAAGGAGAATAACATCTAACTCAAAAAGCTTCTAGTTGTTCCTCTTCAGTGAGAATCACTGACCCAGACCGTCATCGGCCTTCAACTGCTTTCCCGTCAACGATGTGTTGTTGCTATGGCAATGCTTGGCGACGATGGGGGTGTTTGGCATTTAGCAATGTCTCGATGTGACATTGACTGATGGCTTTAATACACATTCTTCCTATTTAATCTCAGTAATCTATTTAGTCTGTCTCTTAATGACATGAACCGGGACGGTGGTGACAGGTTTACTTTAAAAGTTAATATCAGAAATAAGATAAAAGTTTTTAGTTTGGTGACAGATGCACTAGCGACATGGGTTTTTCCTGAAAAGTGACTTGAATAGGAAAAACTTTGGGCCCTTTTTTGGATCCTACAACTGACAGCCACATGTTACTTTCAACAACAAAAAACATGGCATATTGTTGATAGACATAACCTGTGACCTCCCTTGTGACAAAGGCGTAACTGTTTCGTAATGTAAATCGGCATTTATGAAGTTTACCTCTAGTCAAGGATGTTATACAGCCCTTCTGGTGAATGAGGTTATAATCAATGTGGAATTCCCTGACCAGAAATAAAAAGTTTATGTTTCCAGTAACAGGCAAGATGAAATGGTGCTTTACCCCTGGTCAAGTTGCCATTATCCTCTTCAACGCGTCACCATACTCTATGTACTACTGGAGGAGCAGTCAGCGGGTTTTCACATGTGCAGTAACTACTAAGACAGTTCAGGATAAGGTTTAGATATGGTTGAGACACCATCAAGTACTATAAAAGGACCTTGGAGGCAGTATCATTCATAAACCCTGTACATTTCCTCCATTCAGTTGAACTACCTAAGACCAATAAAGTCACACTCCACTGCATGCCAGGCCCTGTCCAACATAAAGAAAGCAACACTAAACCACAGCAGATAAGGACACAGATAGATAACAACCTGACTGAACCTACTGGAGAAATGAATGCATTCTTATTGTCCTTTGGTTCATATCCATATCGAAATATACTCTGAATTTCCTCAAAAGTGTAAAAACGTACATGTGCCTCTACGAGTCCTGAATGCCACTTCCCTCATGATCTAGATTGTGTAGAAATCAACCACCTAGGATATCATGATCCGATGGGTCTCATCAACTACTACATTATCCATCCCTGAACACATTTACATGCACACAGTATTCCAGATAGTAGCACATATCCTGCTTGAGGTCTTATTTGGGATAAGCTGTTTACATGCACTTGTGATATCCCTGAACCCATGAATATTCCTCATTTAAGTTCATATGGGTTAAATGGAATAGTAAGTGAAATGTAGACACTATCTGTAGGTCTATAACCTCTCACATGTAGAGTAATATAATATTAACTCTGTATAATTATGCATTTCTTGTAGCAGGCCAAAAATTATAACAAATGTTAATTGTGTCTTGAGAACAGGAGTTGAGAAATAGGATTTCTGTCTTTCAGCATCTCTTGAGAAAATGTGAATGTACGTGCAAGTTATCTTTTGCGCTTATGCAAAGCAGACAGTATTTCAACCGGATAAAATATACACCCAAGACGAACTGAAGTCTTATCAGAAACAGTTTCTTTTTCTCAGTTTTTCATTTCCATAAAACCAGTCAAACTGATGACATTTGGACATCATTCCACTGTTCTGGAGTTATTGCATTTTCTCCCCGGTCCCTAAATGAAACAGACAACTTTACCATGTTAACTGGATTATACTGCATATCGATGAAAGACATTCTGGTGAGCAATACTTATTTTGGTCTTCTGGGCAACCAGTTATGACAGAAGAGAAGCTATAGTTGACAAATGGCGTACCAAGTGCTGAAAATGATATAAGCAGAAACGTATCTAAATTAGGGGTGAAAGTAAGCTATACCGTCCAGTAGACTATGGTGTATCAGCAAAATACATTCTTATGGAATTATGGTGGATGGAACTGTGCAGGTATAGCCTACTTTTTAAGTCATTTGTTTGATAATCAGATGAAAAAAAGAATAATCACAACACCCATGATACGTGAAACTAAGCCTGCGCAGACAGCAAAAAAACAGTAAACGGGATAAGATATTTACATGCCACAGTATCCCATCTAAGATCAGCATATCCCAGGCATCTTCTCCGGGTTTCTCATAACCAGGATATAAGAGTTTTTTGGGGTTATTGTAAAAGGGATATGATGTTGAACTCAAAAAACTAAATACTTGAGTAACCCGAATAACGAGATATTGGTGGGCATGTAAACATGGCCAATGAGTTAGTATATTTCTAGCTGCTAATGTCTGATCTACTCTTATTTCCTCATTCCACTTCTCGTTTCTATTTGTGGTGTAAAATGTCACATGACTTTTTCCACGTAACTCGACTATGAATGCCCCTGGACACAAACGTTTTGTTATTCTATCCTTGTGTGGACCTAAAATTGATTTCCATTCAAAATACACATTTTCCCTAACCTCTTACCCTAATTGTAACCTGAACCCTAAAACCTAAGCTTCAAATAGCCTTTGTTCTCATGGGGATGTAGGAAATGTCCCCATGAGGGAAGATTATTCTTGTTTTACTATCCTTGTGGGGACTTTAGGTCTTTAGATAGAAGAACCAACCCACCCACACTTCATGGGAACAGGGTCTCATTGCCTCCATTGAAGCAGCCCTCTCGTGAGGTCATGTGATTAGCAGGTGGTGCCAATTTGAAAAGGTGAATGGTCAATTTCACACTCAAACACACACTAAGATAAGCCTACAACGACCACTAACCACTGTTTCAAATGAAAACATTAATGACTACAACCACACACAATTACAACCACATCAATTTCAGGAGGGGAAACGGTAAAACAGGCAGAGGGGAGGACACGGAGGAGTATAATTTATGGCTGTATTGATTTCCAATGCTCCTTTATGGTCCTTTTATGTCAGTTTAGCACTTTGGCAACACTTGCTTTAGTGCCACATCAATACTGCACACTGGCACTGAGCTAGAGACGGAAGTGTGAGTGAGAGAACGTGTGTGAGTAGGAGAGAGAATGAATTGTAAATGTGAGTCGTTCATTCAGTGCAAATTTGAGACGAGTTTGAATTGGATCGGGTGTGCGCACCTGTATGTGAACATACAGTGCACTCGGAAAGTATTCAGACCCCTCGACATTTTCCACAGTTACGTTAAAGCCTTATTCTAAAATGGATTCAATAAAAACATTTCCTCATTAATCTATACAATACCCCATAATGACAAAGTGAAAAAAGGGTTTTAGAAATATTTGCAAATTCATAGAAATATTTGCAAATTCATAAAAATATCAAACAGAAATACCTTATTTACATAAGTATTCACACCCTTTGCTATGAGACTCGAAATGGATCTCAGGTGCATCCTGCTTCCATTAATCATCCTTGAGATGTTTCCACAACTTGGAGTCTACCTGTCAGTGGTGTAAAGTACTTTAGTAAAATAATAATTCATTTGATTTTTGGGGTATTGTTGACTACATTCCTAAAGAAAATGTACTTTTTACTCCATACACTTTCCCTGACACCCAAAAGTATTCATTACATTTTAAAAATGGTTAGCATGACAGAAAAATGGTCTAATTCACACAATTATCAAGAGAACATCCCTCGTCATCCCTACTGCCTCTGATCGACTCACTAAACACGTTTCATTTGTTAATGATGTCGGCGTTGGAGTGTGCCCCTGGGTATGTGTAAATTTAAAAAAGAAAAAAAAAGAAAATGGTGCCACCTGGTTTGCTTCATATAAGGAATTTGAAAAAATGTATACCTTACTTTTAACTTCAGATACTTAAGTATATTTTAGCGATTACATTTACTTTTGATACTTAAGTATATTTAAAACCAAATACTTTTACTCAAGTAGTATTTTACTGGGTGACTTTTACTTGAGACCTTTTCGATTAAGGTATCTTTACTTTGATGCAGACCTTTGGAATATCTACACCTTCACAATATATCCAGTATTTATTTTAGACAGGTCTAAAGAAACATGATATGAAGAAAATGTAGTCTATTTCAGAAAAACAGAATAGCATACTCGGAGTTGTCCTTATGTCCTGATCTGGCAATGCAAAATGTCTTTAGTCGACAAGTTCATTTAGCTGACAAGATTTGCTTAGAATTCCGAGGCATTATTTTATAGTATGACGAATACAATGGAACAGATTAAAATAGACTGGAGGAAGTGAGCACATGCGGTTATTTTGTGTTGAGCGGTTAACAAAGAAATAGGTATTCCTTTATGCTTAATTTAGAGTTATGTAATGTAACTTTAGTTGTTCGAACAAATGTTGGGCTATAGGTTTTGATTTTATACATTGTAAGGCTGCATGACGCGACTAATGATGATTTGAAAGAAGTTGCTTGAAAGGCATAAGCTCTGCTTAGTTTTTTTTGTGCAGGCTGTACACTACATCAGTCACGCATTCACAATTTGATGCCTAGAATTTCATGGCGGCATCCCCTTTGTGTGGCCGTTATGCACCTTAAATCCATGCCTTTTGCTGCCAGTGGCCGTTACGCGCTTCTCCCCGAGTGATGCTCCATCACGTGATTGGGTCTTTGTCACAGGCTACAAGTGAAGAGACATCGGGGACGCAACTACATTTGTCCTTATCCAATTCCCAGGTGCATATTGAAGCGATTGGAAGAACTGTCCACATTTACTGTCAGCCAACAATACGAGTAGGCCTAACTAACATCAAAAACACTAGCCTGTCAATCTACTATCCCCCATGAAACTCAGGCTTCTTATGTATGCCGGTTAGCCTCTACAACCTTTGTAAAGCAGATTAATGTGATTAATTTTAAGAAGTTATTTGGCCACTTTAGTTGTGATACAAACCTTATAAAAAACATATAGGCCCATGGGCTAGGCTACATGAGGTGTGCGACTACCATTTTAAAAAAGTCACAAAAAAAAAGAGCATTGTTTCTTATGCTGGGCATCATTCCCAAGATACATAATTCACAAGTGATAGGATAATATGGTCACTATTCTTAATTGAATCTTGTCTTTACATATACTAAATAATATATGTGTGAAATTTGACTTAGAATGGAACATTATCATGCACCTGTATTGACACAGGGTCAGCGGGGAAAAATACATGTCATCTACAGTGCCTTGCAAAAGTATTCATGCCCCTTGGCATTTTTCCAATTTTGTTGCATTACAACCTGTAATTTAAATTGATTTTTATTTGGATTTCATGTAATGGACATACACAAAATAGTCCAGATTGGTGAAATGAAATGTTTCAAGAAATTATACAAAATAAAAAACGGAAAAGCGGTGCGTCTGGTATTCACCCCCTTTGTGTTGAGTCACCAATCTGGGGAAGGGTACCAAAACATTTCTGAAGCATTGAAGGTCCCCAAGAACATGGTGGCCTCAGTCATTCCTAATGGAAGTAGTTTGGAACCACCAAGACTCTTCCTAGAGCTGGCCGTTTGGACAAACTGAGCAATTGGGGATGAAGGGCCTTGGTCAAGGAGGTGACCGAGAACCCGATGGTTGCTCTTTCCTAGTTCCTCTGTGGAGATGGGAGAACCTTCCAGAAGGACAACCATCTCTGCAACACTCCGCCCATCAGGCCTTTATGGTAGAGTAGCCAGACGGAAGCCACTCAGCTAAAGGCACATGACAGCCAGCTTGGAGTTTGCCAAAAGGCACCTAAAGGAATCTCAGACCATGACAAACAAGATTCTCTGGTCTGATGAAACCAAGACTGAACTCTTTGGCCTGAATGCCAAGCGTCATGACTGGAGGAAATCTGGCACCATCCCTACGGTGAAGCATGGTAGTGGCAGCATCATGCTGTGGGGATGTTTTTCAGCAGTAGGGGCTGGGAGACTAGTCAAGATCGAGGGAAAGATGAACAGAGAAAAGTACAAGAGATCCTTGATGAAAACCAGAGCGCTCAGGACCTCAGACTGGGGCAAAGGTTCACCTTCCAACAGGACAACGACCCTACACACACACAGTGGCGTCGGGACAAGTCTCTGAATGTCCTTCAGTGGCCCAGCCAGAGCCTGGAATTGAACCCAATCTAAAAATCTCTGGAGACCTGAAAATAGCTGTGCAGTGACGCTCCCCATTCAACCAGACAGAGCTTGAGAGGTTCTACAGAGAAGAATGGGAGAAACTCCCCAAACACAGGTGTGCCAAGCTTGTAGCGTCATACCGAAGTAATGGGTCTGAATACTTATGTAAATGTGATCTTTTTTTATTTTTAATACATTTGCACACAAAAACAACTATTTTTTGCTTTGCCATTATGGGGTATATTGTGTAGATTAATGAGGGGGAAAAAATATTGAATCTGTTTAAGGCTGTAAATTTAAGGCTGTATTGTAACAAAATGCTGAAGAAGTCAAGGGGTCTGAATACTTAAGTAAATGTGATCTTTTTTTATTTTTAATACATTTGCACACAAAAACAACTATTTTTTGCTTTGCCATTATGGGGTATATTGTGTAGATTAATGAGGGGGAAAAAATATTGAATCTGTTTAAGGCTGTAAATTTAAGGCTGTATTGTAACAAAATGCTGAAGTCAAGGGGTCTGAATACTTTCCGAATGCACTGTACGTGTTACAGGTGTGTTCATCTACATAGATTATGCCCAAACTTGTGTGTGTGTGTGTGTGTGTGTGTGTGAGACTGACCGGTCACAGGAGCAGGCCACCATCAGACTGAGGAGGTTGTAGATTATGAAGGTGAAGATGACAGCTGTGATGGTTCCTCGAGGTATGGAGTAGCTAGGGTTCTTCAGGTCACCTGGGACACAGCACAACACCAGGTCAGACACACACGTCTCTGATCCCTTGGATAACTCTTCCCTTTGAAAAATGAGCAGCTAAATAGAAATCCCATCTCTCCACCCATTGATCAAACATCCATTTCTTACCTGACATGTTGGATCCAGCCATGATGCCTGTGCACCCGTTAAACATGACAGCAAACACCGTAGCAAAGGACATCATGGTTCCTGTTGTGTAGTCCACAGCATAGTCAGCTAGGGAAGGGGCGGGGGGGGCGGATTTAGAAATGAATTCAATCAGCTCCATGTCCGAATCCACCCCAAATTCAGATATTTAACAAAATAAATGGAATTGATGAACATGCCTCTTGGAATTCAAAAAGTACAAAAATGCCATCTCTCGCCATTGCTGGTTCAAGTATAGTTTGTGTTACATATGACTTTTAACCCACTTCTCATTGGAGGGTAAGCTTTACAATGGCAAAGAAAGTGTCATTTTGTTGACAACAGGGTCTTTGAAGGGGCTGTGTGTGTGTGTGTGTGTGCCAGTGTGACTGAGTTATGGCGATTAGCAGAGTAATCATGTGGTTGATTTCCACACTGAAAATAAATCCCTCAGCTCAGTGAGGTTGGTATGTTATGGTGGAAATGGGGAGCCAAAGGATATTTATGATACCCACTAATTACAACCCTGGTAAACACTCAGCAAAACAAGAGGCTTAAACCTATAATTGGTGTATGTGTGTCTAAGATAATAAACAAGTAAATTCTGCCAACATAAAGTATGCATAACTGTCATTACTAGCCTGTTCAACCTCTCTTTCGTATCGTCTAAGATCCCTAAAGATTGGAAAGCTGCCGCGGTCATCCCCCTCTTCAAAGGGGGAGACACTCTTGACTCAAATTGTTACAGACCTATATCTATCCTACCCTGCCTTTCTAAAGTCTTTGAAAGCCAAGTTAACGACAGATCACCGACCATTTCGAATCCCACCACACCTTCTCCGGTATGCAATCTAGTTTCCGAACTGGTCATGGGTGCACCTCAGTCACGCTCAAGGTCCTAAACTATATCATAACCGCCATCGATAAAAGACAGTTTTCATCGACCTGGCCAAGGCTCAAGACTCTGTCAATCACAGCATTCTTATCAGCAGACTCAATAGCCTTTGTTTCTCAAATGATTGCCTCGTCTGGTTCACCAACTACTTCTCAGAGTTCAGTGTGTCAAATCGGAGGGCCTGTTGTCCGGACCTCTGGCAGTCTATGGGGGTGCCACAGGGTTCAATTCTCGGGCTGACTCTTTTCATATCAATGATGTCGCTCTTGCTGCTGGTGATTCTCTGATCCACCTTTACGCAGACAACACTATTCTGTATACATCTGGCCCTTCTTTGGACACTGTGTTAAACCTCCAAACGAGCGTCAATGCCATACAACACTCCTTCCGTGGCCTCCAACTGCTCTTACATGCAAGTAAAACTAAATGCATGCTCTGCAACCGATCGCTACCCTCACCCGCCCGCCCAGCATCACTACTCTGGACGGTTCTGACTCCCCTCGTTGTCTGATTAGACTGTAAACTTTCATTCTCCAATCCAAAATTAAATCTAGAATCAGGTTCCTACTTCACAACAAAGCATCCCTCACTCATGCTATAAAAACATACCCTCGTAAAACTGACTATCCTACCGATCCTTGACTTCGGCAATGTAATTTACAAAATAACCTCCAACACTCTACTCAGCAATGTAGTCTATCACAGTGCCATCCGTTTTGTCACTAAAGCTCCATACACTACCCACCACTGCGACCTGTATGCTCTCTTTGGCTGGCCCTCGCTACATATCCGTCGCCAAACCCACTGGCTCCAGGTCATCGATAAGTCTTTGCTAGGTAAAGCCCCACCTCATCTCAGCTCACGGGTCACCCTAGCAACACCCACCCATAGCACGCGCTCCAGCAGGTACATTTCACTGGTCGTCCCCAAAGCCAACACCTCCTTTCCTTCCGGTTCTCTGCTGCCAATGACTGGAACAAATTGCAAAAGTCACTGAAGCTGGAGACTTACATCTCCCTCACTATCTATAAGCATCAGCTTTCAGAGCAGCTTACCAATCCCTGCACTTGTACAAAGCCCATCTGTAAACAGCCTACCCAACTACTTCATCCCCATATTATTTTTTTGTTGTTGCTCTTTTGCACACCAGTATCTCTATCCCATTTGTAACTCTGTTGTTTTTGTCGCACTGATTGCTTTATCTTGGCCAGGTCGCAATTGTAAATGAGAACTTGTTCTCAACTGGCATACTTGGTTAAATAAAGGTCAAATAAAAAAAAATTAAAAACATGAGACATCACTCACATTGCTTATGCTTGTACCATCTAAACTGCTGCGAAATATACATTCCATAAACCAAAAATATTGTATTACCAGCTGCTTGAAGCTGGTGTACAAAACCGAAAGCAAAAGACGAATGAAACTTAATGGGAAGCATATAAATAACGCACATCTACTGCTTCTTAGACTTGCTTTCAATGCAAATGACAGATCTATAACATATTTCTATTTGAATTTGGTAGGGGCACACAAAAAGTTACACATTGCAGCTTAAATCAAGTGCAATTCTATTTAGAATGACACATACATTAAGCACACACATTTATATTGGTGCACAACACACATACACACACTACTACAGACAGACCCCCTTTCTCACCATCCAGGTTGCCCAGGAGTGTGTTCAGTTTAAAGCCGGTGAAGTTGGCCATGGTCGGCGGCTGTGGCCCCGTGCCGTTGAGGATGGGTGGAGCGGCGGGCAGGAGGATGGTGCGCGGGCGCACAGCGAAGAAGCTGATAAAGATGGTGGCCAGCACCAGCATGACCACCAGGAAGATGATGAAGGAGGCTTTGGCGTAGATCTCTGCCCCCACCAGACACACAAGCAAGCAGAGGAGGAGGATGCCGGTGGCATAGAGCAATGACCACCAATACCCCGCTGGCAACACCTGGAGGGAACCCGCTGGGCTCACCCCATCTGGAGAGGGAGAGGAGAGATGGGGGTGAGAAGAGGAGGTGAGGTAAGTGAGAGGGTTAGCAGGTTAAAAGGTGAGGCAGTTGATGAGAAGATGAGGGGGTTGATGAGAAGATGAGGGGGTGAAGGAATGAGGTGATAGTTGAAACAGACCATGAAAAGGTCAAAGGGTTATAATCCAATTCCATTTAAATTGTTCAGTTTGATTCAATAAGCTTTACAAATGGGCATGACATGCATGAGTAGACATTGTCAAAGCAGATTAGTTTTAGATCAAATACAATATACTAAAAAAGTAGTCTGTCAATATAAACAGAGCACAGGTTGGTATTTATTGGGATGACTCATGTACTGGAGGCAGCTCTGCAGGGTTGTCACTAGCTGGCACAGCAAAAAGTAATACAATCAGATTTTAAACCTAACCTTAACCACAATGGCAACCTTATGCCTAAGCCTTACCTTTATTAAGATCAAAAAGTTATTTGTTTTCATAAATGTATACAATAATTGCCCATTTCGAATTTGCCGCTGGCCCATCTAATGGAAATCACCCAGCTCTGCCTCCAGGACAAGATTCACCCGAATAAACATTGACCCGCAAACAGAGCAGGAAGAGGTAGAGAGTATGGCTGTATACCTTCTGGAAGCCCGAAGGTTGCTACTATGGCCTCGACGAGACCCAGGATATAGAGGGCACTGCTACACACATTAGCCAGGAAGAACATGACACCTAGACTGCCCCCAAACTCTGGCCCCAACGCACGACTTATCATGTCTGGGGGAGGAGGGGGTTAAGGCTGGGATACACAGGAGTTAAGAGTGAGTGCCAATATGTGAGAGAAAGAGTGTGTTTGTGGACACTATAATGAAGTGAAGGCCTTTAAAATGTGCATGTCATCAGGCACTGAAAGAAATAGACCCAGGCACAGACACTCATTCCCATCCTCCTCTCACACACTCACAATGTGTCTTACAGATAAAGTGAAAACAATACCAGCCATTCACTGACCCACACACAAATATCTATACGTTGAGGAATACAATGCTACATTAATGAAACTGAAAGAGCACTGTAAGGTGGAGTGTGTATGTACAGCTAATGGGCCTGAAATGACATGTCTATACATCTATCATATAGAGCTGTGTGTGTATTGCTGAGGAGGATACAGTAGGCCCCTCCTGCATCCAGAGCTCCATTGGTTGAGATGGCACACACAGACAGCACGGTCATACTGATGATGAAGTAGGCCACTAAGAACATGGCTATGGCCTGATACAGCCCACACTGGCCCACCACAAAACCTGACGGGAGAGGAGAGAACACAAGGACCACACTATGGTTTAACATTTCAAATTCAAATCATCTCAAAGTCTAACAGGAACTGGTTTTGGTGGTTTAACAACTATCTTACAGCAAGTTGGAACTTGGAATGTACAGCAATTGTCAACAAGAACATGCAGTAGGGAATACTCAATGGCTTTCACCTTCACTATACAGTTGAGACAGTAGTTTGACCCTCCTCCCCATGCGAAGTTACACAATCATGTCATTATTAATCAAAACACCATGCCAAGGCATCCAGTTATGTTTAAGAAATGTTTTTCAATGTCACACACAGTAAAATCAGTTTAGACTGACAACAGCCTATGGCAAAATACCAAACTTCTACAATGCTACCACTTCCTTGCAACATTCAACAATAGGTCAAAATGCAGAACAAGTTACTTTATGCTTTTAACCAAAACAGAAGTCATCCAATTCACTGTACACCACTCCTATGCATTGAAACAGAAGTCATCCAATTCACTGTACACCACTCCTATGCATTGAAACAGAAGTCATCCAATTCACTGTACACCACTCCTATGCATTGAAACAGAAGTGCCATATTGTTCCATATAAGGTATAATGCAGTGCTTATGTTATGTGGAATGGCATTCTTGTCTCTCAAACTTGTGGCTGTTCAACGTTTGCGTGTCTACACCACAGCAGCTGAGGTATCACGAGACGGGGCAAAACAGAGGGTGGAACACACCAAGGCAAGAGAGAACACTCACAGACAGACCACTGTACTTACTGTGAGAATCTGATAGAATAAAACACCTCTGAACAAAGAAAACAGATGAGACATTGAGGAATGGGGACTGTGTTTGTAAACATATCTTCAGATTATTTGCGAATACACTATGGATACGGATGTCATTATTGCCGTCAGAGATATTGGACCTCGAGCTCTGCATCATGTGAATGTGATTAACGGCTCCAGACTGAAGTTATAGCGCCAGTAAATAATCCATTTCTTGCAAGAACTACATTTTACTCCATATTGTTAGTCCACTTGAAACTACTATATTCCTCCACTAAGAAAATTGTTGTCGTACATATTTACACATTTATCATCATGACTATGACCCCATAACAGTCCATTCCCAATCTGTCCCAGGATGCACTCACTACAGTAGGCTCTATCCGTTAACCTACTTTTATCGCTGCAACTCTCAGGAGTTCATACCCTTGTACTGTAACACACCAAGGGACTTGAGTGGCAAAAGGGTAATTCCACCAAGTGTTTGATTTCAACCAAATTTTTTAATTCTGTCATAAAGAGCACTTTCAACACGTTCCCATCTCTAAAAACAAAAATGACTATAGTAAGTGCCAAATAAAGTTACAGGGTTAACGGTTTTATCTTAAATCATCCATAAATCCCCGTGTGACAGAGGGGATGGAAGCTTGTTGTGTGCATCAGGGAGGTGCAATTAAATGCAAGCTTAACAAGTTTTTATTTGATTTTTTATGTCTAACCTGTCCATCTATGACTATCAGGGTTGACGTGCTCTGCCCGACCATCACAAAACACCAGAAAATGGCCAATGAGAGTAGAACCAGGTAAACTGCTTTACACTATTTAAAAAGCAATATGTTCAACATAATAAAACGAGAGTTCAATTCACGTAACAAGATTTACCTTAAAATGAGGGACAGATGTAAATAAATCACTACCGAATAAAAAATAAATGCGTTTCCATCGCATTTTCAACTCTACTGATGGTGTTCAAAAAATGTAAAATAATAATAATAATATAGCGAGTGTGCCATCTTCGGTTTTTGCACGTGTGTTCTAGCCAACAGCACAGCGCAAGTATAGCCTACACGATGCGGTTATTATTGACAAAATATATTATTTTGTCAAATGGCAGCCAAGTGTCGATGATCATGTCACCAGATTAAGCCCCTCGATATTTATTGGAAATTAATATTAAGCTCATCACATTGCATTTTCACCACCCTGCGAAGTTCATCGTAATTTATTTTATTTGTATTCTAAGAAACTGCATGCCTTTCCGATGAGTTTAACTCGTCATCGCGTGACTCCCAAGTTTACTTCGATTTGATGCTTATTATCGCAATATTTGCGAATAAAATCGTTTCCACCTAGATCTTGCACAATTCATTTTACCGAAACAAAAATATCCCACCTTGTCTAACGTATTTTGTTTTGTCGACGTTTGCAAAGTTTGCCGAAACGTGTTTCCACCAGGCCTGTCATTACATTGTTCATTCAAGAATGTTGAATGAAATTATATTTTAACGTAAAAACATAATTGTATTTAACATTCTGGCTTGTAGGCGTCGTGAGAGTTACTAGTAACTTTCCAGATTCCAACGCTAATTTCTGCCCGATGTAGAATTCAATGCAATTCAACGTCGGGTTTCCAGGCAACAACTGACTCAATAAATAACAGTAGGCTATAACGTTACTCACCAATTCGTAGGAAGACCACCACGCTGAACATCGACAGCAAGGTGGGTATCACCACACCAAAGAATGTGGAGAGCTTTTTGGGCCGGCTGTGGTGCGCCGACTTCCGTCTGGAAAAAGCCGGGGACTGCTCCACAGCCTCCCTGGGAAGACACGGCTGATGCTCCCCCGACTGCTCATTGACACTTGTGGAGAGGCGATAGTGCAGGAGTGGTGTCCTCTCCGACATGGCAAAGCTGCTGTTGGCTACTACGACTAACCAGAACTTAAAAACACCCTATCACCAATTGTGTCGTCTTTTTCAATAAACTATTCTAGAGTTCACTCTCAAACATTGAAGCAAAAATCAGTGCGCATGACTTTACTACGACATTGTTTTCTCAAATCATGTAAACAGACGCTGAACAACATTGGCACGCACCAATCGTTACAATCTGAATGCTAATCAATATAGTTTGCCTACCTCGACATTAGAAATACAGTTTCTCCCCGTGTGGCCTAACCCCACTCGAAATAAGAGAAAACACTATATTGTAGTGGGCCTACATAACAAATCACACATTATCGTAAAAGTTGCCCGTCGCATTTGTTGGCACTTTCCAACAATCCGTGACCATTGTGAAGCTAGTGCCATTTAGGTCACGTAATCATACAGCAAATGTTCAAAATAAAAGTCCCCCCTCAAGTAACCTAACACAGCAGGGGTAAAATAAAGACCTGAGCGGAGTTCCCACGTTTTCAGTGGAAGGGAACCTAGGTTGAAGATACTGTATCCCTAAAAACCGAATGCATCCAGTTGTTACCATCGCCAGAACAACCGAATGCGTCCAGTTGTGGCCTACACCGTTAAGGGTGAGTTTAAAGTTGCTTAAACATACAATTATTGAAAATACAAACAATATATTATTGAAATTAAATAACAAACATTGATTTACGGGATTATTTTTTTATTATAATGTAAAAAAACGAAAAAAAACAATAACAACACAATACCGACAACAGTAAATGTTTTTTAACTACGATCAACTCATGACAGAACAGGATTTTAAAGTTTTGAAGTGAACATTTTCACATTGACCCTGTCTATGGGTAACTTTGGATGGGGCCACAGTGACCCCCGACCCCGCTTATCTCAGTCCCCAGTATCTATGCTGCAATAGCCTATGTGCCAGGTTATTATCTGGTGTACTGTAATCTTAGGCATGCTCTCTAGGACGACGCCTGATGTTCTACTGTTCTGCCTGCAGCTGAAGACCCCTGACCTAATTTACCAGGTGTGCTACCTTGTCCCGGACCTGCTGTTTCGACCCTCTTTCTTTCTTTCTTTCTTTCTTTCTCTCTCTCTCTCTCTCTCTCTCTCTCTCTCTCGCTCTCTCTCTCTCTCTCTACCTCTCTCTCTACACCTCTCTCTACACCTCTCTCTCTCTCTCTCTCTCTCTCTCTCTCTCTCTCTACCTCTCTCTCTCTACACCTCTCTCTACACCTCTCTCTCTCTCTCTCTAAATCTCTCTCTCTACCTCTCTCTCTCTACCTCTCTCTCTCTACACCTCTCTCTACACATCTCTCTACACATCTCTCTCTCTCTCTCTCTCTCTCTCTCTCTCTCTCTCTACCTCTCTCTCTCTCTCTCTCTCTCTCTCTCTCTCTCTCTCTCTACCTCTACCTCTACCTCTGAATGCATGGCTATGAAAAGCCAACTGACATTGACTCCAGAGGTTTTGAACTGTTGCACCCTCTAAATAGTTTTCATTATAGCTCTACACATCAAATTTATACTGTATCATTTAAACTATAGAAGTTGTCAGCCCTGTACATCTGCTTGCTATTGTATTTTGGAATCCTCAGACCCTCTACTAATGGGATCTTGTGTCATGCCATGAAGATTTGTGTCATTAGGGTATTTTTTAGAGCGCTGTAAATAAGGTCTCTATTAATAATGATAATTTTAAACTTATGCGGTCAATCTTCATGGTATGACACTGGATCTTATTAGTAGAGGGTCTGAGTATACTAAAATACCTACGTTTATTTGTGACAACTTCTCTAGTTTAAAGGGTGGAGTAGAAATTAGATGTGGATAGCTATAATGAAAAAACGTTTTGCTAATAAGTGAAAGCAGGTCAACTAACAAAAAAGTATCTAATGCAGTTAATCTTCCTGGTATGACAAACTGTCCACTTAGGAAGCAACACTGATTGACAATACATGTAACATGCTGTTGTGCAAATGGAATAGACAACAAGTGGAAATTATAGGCAATTAGCAAGACGCCCCCAATAAAGGAGTGGTTCTGCAGGTGGTGACCACAGACCACTTCTCAGTTCCTATGCTTCCTGGCTGATGTTTTGGTCACTTTTGAATGCTGGCGGTGCTTTCACTCTAGTGGTAGCATGAGACGGAGTCTACAACCCACACAAGTGGCTCAGGTAGTGCAGCTCATCCAGGATGACACATCAATGCGAGCTGTGGCAAGAAGGTTTGCTGTGTCTGTCAGCGCAGTGTCCAGAGCATGGAGGCGCTACCAGGAGACAGGCCAGTACATCAGGAGACGTGGAGGAGGCCGTAGGAGGGCAACAACCCAGCAGCAGGACCGCTACCTCCGCCTTTGTGCAAGGAGGAGCAGGAGGAGCACTGCCAGAGTCCTGCAAAATTACTTCCAGCAGGCCACAAATGTGCATGTGTCTGCTCAAACGGTCAGAAACAGACTCCATGAGGGTGGTATGAGGGCCCGACGTACACAGGTGGGGGTTGTGCTTACAGCCCAACACCGTGCAGGATGTTTGGCATTTGCCAGAGAAGACCAAGATTGGCAAATTCGTCACTGGCTCCCTGTGCTCTTCACAGATGAAGGTTCACACTGAGCACGTGACAGACGTGACAGAGTCTGGAGACGCCGTGGAGAACGTTCTGCTGCCTGCAACATCCTCCAGCATGACCGGTTTGGCGGTGGGTCAGTCATGGTGTGGGGTGGCATTTCTTTGGGGGGCCGCACAGCCCTCCATGTGCTCGCCAGAGGTAGCCTGACTGCCATTAGGTACCGAGAGGAGATCCTCAGACCCCTTGTGAGACCATATGCTGGTGCGGTTGGCCCTGGGTTCCTCCTAATGCAAGACAATGCTGGACCTCATGTGGCTGGAGTGTGTCAGCAGTTCCTGCAAGAGGAAGGCATTGATGCTATGGACTGGCCCGCCCATTCCCCAGACCTGAATCCAATTGAGCACATCTGGGACATCATGTCCCGCTCCATCCACCAACGCCACTGTGTTGCACCACAGACTGTCCAGGAGTTGGTGGATGCTTTAGTCCAGGTCTGGGAGGAGATCCCTCAGGAGACCATCCGCCACCTCATCAGGAGCATGCCCAGGCATTGTAGGGAGGTAATACAGACACGTGGAGGCCACACACACTACTGAGCCTCATTTTGACTTGATTTAAGGACATTGCATCAAAGTTGGATCAGCCTGTAGTGTGGTTTTCCACTTTAATTTTGAGTGTGACTCCAAATCCAAACCTCCATGGTTTGATACATTTGATTTCCATTAATCATTTTTGTGTGATTTTGTTGTCAGCACATTCAACTATGTAAAGAAAAAAGTATTTAATAAGAATGTTTCGTTCATTCAGATCTAGGATGTGTTATTTTAGTGTTCCCTTTATTTTTTTGAGCAGTGTATTTTTTGGTCAATGGTCACAATAGCTTCCTGCTGATAAAATATACTTATGCGGTCAATCTTCATGGTATGAAACTGGATCTTATTAGTAGAGGGTCTGAAATACCCCCCTTTAATGATGATGACTTCTATCAAAATAAATGTTATAGAATCAAACATCTGTAGATCATCGATCACATTTATTTCATAAAGCCCTTCTTACGTCAGCAGTTGTCAAAAAGTGCTTTACAGATACCCAGTTTAAAACCCCAAAGAGCAAGCCATGAAGATGCAGAAGCACAGTGGCTTGGAAAAACGCCATAGAAATCAGGAACCTGCTGTGGGAAGAAACCTAAAGAACCAGGCTCTATATTTTTTGTCTTTTCAATAAATGTATGTTTAAGTGACTTTAAACTATATATGTTTTGTGGTTTTAAATGAAAAAACGTCCTCTAACAGTCAAGTAAAACATTTTCAGGGGACTTTGTTATTAGAAAATTAGCGTATGATTATGTCAAGTTAATGGCGCTAGCTTTTGTGATGCTGGTCGTGTTCGAGAGCATCAAATCCATGATGCATTGTGGGTTAATGTTGACTGACTGATCTACAAAGTAGTTATTTATTATGCAAGGTGATTTGTAGATCAGTCAATCGGCAATTGCCTCCGTTTACTTGAAGTCTTCTAAACGGAGGACTTTTATTTTGAAGCTATTTGCGCAATTTGGGACCCGTTGATGTCGCTTATTGGTGCTGATTTCATGGAGCTCAATCCGTTCACTAGATTTATCATGTGACGCCAGGATTTTCTAGTTTGTCATCCGATCATATGATCCAGCCCGTTCGTCCAATCAACTCTCTCCAACTTGTAAATGCACTTTGGCTATGTCTTAAAATATTACATTGTAAAAACCTCCATGTCTTACTTCCTTATTACTGGAAACTTTGTATCTAAACGAAAGTTGACACCTGTTTAGACTCAACAAGTAACATTGTATCGTTGGAATACATTTGCCTACAGTAATTCCGTTGCGGTTAGCTAATCCTTCTATTTACCATGGAATTGCAACCTAAAAACGGCCAAATAAATCACTGAGTCCAACACTGATACCCAAAATGCACACTCTTGGATTAGATTTAATCTTATACTGATGTAGTCTATAAATAGAAACCAAGGGTGGGCTAATTGTTATAACATTCCATGTAACAGTCTGTATCATGCATATAAAAAAAATACAGAAATAAGAAGCAAATAATATTTCAATATAAAACATGACATAGCCAAACAATTTGTTTTCGACAAGGACACTTTAATATCAATCCTTATACCCAGAGAGAGATACATATAGAATACAACACACAAACTCTTTCTCCCTCTCTCCACATTTTCATTCAGTCTTTTGGCTCAACTTTTTCCAAACCACTCATTCTTCAAAAGTATGCCTTTTTACAAATATTCCTCTTCCATTCTTCCAACCAGTGCAGTAATCCATTTTAACCAACTATACTTCCACCGTGGATGTTTCTTTCCCTCCTGACATGGCTGGGAAAATCTATGCATGTTAGGCTACCTTTACTCTGTTGATATTCCCATTTGAAAATACTGTTGATAGTCTTCTTCCAATTTGGCACAGAGGCACTTTAAAGTCAGGGAAAAGTCTTTAGAATTGTCTAATCTAATAAGAGCATAGGTCCAGTCTCTTTGGTCTTGGTTTCTCGAATAGTGCCTGCTTCTGATAGAGCACAATAGTAATGGAGTCTTTTTAAAGGCACCAGCTCTGCCATAGCTCATTGGCCAAAGCCAATGGGGAAATGAATGGGGCTTTTGTAGGGTTTTTGGATAAATGCTGAAAATAAGGTCTGTGGTAAACACAGGTTTAGGAGATATAAATGTTTTGCTCTATGAGATCATTTTCATTAGCTAACGTCACATTTTCTGAATTTTGATGCATTTATATAATCAAAACTAGCACATAATGCACATAAAGGCTTCAAAAATCAGAAATGTCAGGTTAACTGACTGATATAATCTCATAGAACAAAACGTATAAGATCTCCTAAACCTGTGTTAACCCCATTCTTTCCACATTTCCCCCATAGGAATGGGTGAACGAAGCAGAAGTAACTCATTCCTAGTTTTTAGGACTACAAGCTGGCGAGCTCTGTAGAAGCCAGTTGTAGCCTACAGATTGCACCTACTCGTCAACAGGTACGGCACCATGTCATAATGTATATCACCAGAAGAGGGCGAGCTAACTCCATCAATAAATCTAGGTGGCAGCGAAACACTGCCATGTAGTACAGACAGCCTCCACCAGGGAGTGCTAGTGCAGTCTTCTGGTCACCCTAGATTCCTCAACCAGTTCAGCCTTGATAAAGTGGGAGAGAGCTAGAAGAACTCCCAGGCTATTATCCCTGATCACCGAAAACGACAAGACAGCCTATAAGGAGGAGGTCAGACACCTGGCAGTGTGGTGCCAGGACAACAACCTCTCAACGTGAGCAAGACAAAGAAGCTGATAGTGGACTACAGGAAAAGGAGGGCCGAACACACCCCCTTCACATCGAGGGGGCTGCAGTGGAGGGGGTTGAGAGCTTCAAGTTCCTTGGTGTCTACATCACCAACAAACTATCATGGTCCAAACACACAAAGACAGTTGTGAAGAGGGCATGACAATGCCTATTCCCCCTTAGAAGACTGAAAAGATTTGGCATGAGTCCCCAGAATTTTCAAAAAGTTCTTCAGCTGCACCATAGACTGGTTGCATCACCACCTGGTATGGCAACTGCCCGGCATCCCACCGTAAGGCGCTACAGAGGGCCGTGGGTACGGCCCAGTACATCACTAGAGTGACTCCAGTCACCCAAGTCATAGACATATCTCTCTGCTACCACATAGCAAGCGGTACCGGAGCTCCAAGTCTAGGTCCAAAAGGCTCCTCAACAGCTTCTACTCCCAAGCCAAAAGATTGCTGAATAATTAATCAAATGGTCACCAGAACTACTTGCATTGACACCCCCTACATGTTCATATTACCTCAATTACCTTGACTAACCTGTAACCCACACATATTCACTCGGTACCGATATCCCCTGTATATAGCCTTGTTATTGTTATGTTTTTGTGTTACTTTTCTGAACTACATTTTCTTAAAACGGCATTGTTGGTTAAGGGCTTGTAAGTAAACATTTCACGGTAACCTGTTGTATTCATTGCATGTGACAAATGCAATTTGATTTGATTTGGTCCAAGCAATTGTCTCTGAGGTCCAGTGAGAGCCACTCCAGCTTCCCCCGGAGCAGCCTGCCGTACAGCTGCAGCACCTGGGTCTGCTGGCTGGGACAGCCTGGGTCTGGATCTGTCACCCTGTGGACCAACAGACACACAGTCAAGTGTTTGTGAGGGCAGATTGGGAGTGAGGAAGAGAGAGAGAGCTGGCATGAATGAAAGAGAGTGAGTGTGTGTGTGCCTCTGTCTGTGCATGCGTGAGTTTGTGTGTATGTGTGTGCATGTCTGTGCGTCTCACTGTGATGTCCAGGTTGGTGACTGTGCAGGTAGTTTGTGATTCCATGCACCAGTCTCTCCAGCAAAGATGACTGACAGCTGAGTTTTCCGTGTCCTCACTCTTCCCACACCATCCAACAACACCCCCAGAGCACCTCTCACCTCAGCATGCTTCTGCTGCAGCTAGGGAGTCACACACAATCGATTTGCAACTTTGACTTTATGTGTTATAGAGCATTATAGATGTAAGTGTTATAGAGAAACACTTACAGATTTGTGATGCCAGGATGGCTTTAGAATCCTGACACAGGGTAGCTGAAGGGAGGAGGGGAGTTGGTCTGAACCACTACAGCCAACCTGTATGGATCAGGTAAACATAAAAGATACATAAAACAGACAAGATAGACACAATGTGTAGATTTCTGTGTGATTGACAAGTCTCTCACCATGGCAACCTCCAGGTTGTTCATGTTCCACCTTGTGCGTACGTCGCACACAAAGTTGAGTGATCTGGTCTGGAAGTTGGGTACCTCAGAAGAAAACATGTACAACAGCAG
Source organism: Oncorhynchus mykiss (assembly GCF_013265735.2). Taxonomy (NCBI): domain Eukaryota; kingdom Metazoa; phylum Chordata; class Actinopteri; order Salmoniformes; family Salmonidae; genus Oncorhynchus; species Oncorhynchus mykiss. Next base: position 26,464,087 of record NC_048588.1, read on the forward strand.
GAGCAGAAGTCCTAAAGAAGTGAAGAGCAGAGATTTTTGGCCTTCATGAGTACATCCAACTGTTATTGGTTCAGCAACCTCATCCCTCCAGTCAATGGCAATTAGTTTAGTATTTTTAGACTTTGGCGATTTCTTACAAATGTTTATTGACTTTACATAAAATAATATTTCCTTAAAGCCCCCTGCAGGCACGCAGCTCCCCACAGGACTGCCACACAGAAGAAATAGCAGCCCGTGCTAAAACGCATGAGATTGAACTTCACTCAACTTTACTAGAACTTTGCACGTTAGTTTACACTATCAACATTTCCCTCTACTGTGGGAATTGTGATCAAATCAACATTATATTAGCCCCTTTCAATGCAACATACCAAAACAAGTCTGTGATTTTGTTTTAGGCAGAGTGTATCAGATGAGGATTCTGTTTAGAGATCAAAGCGTTTAGCCACTTGTGCACATTTATTCATATTCTTTGCTAGTTAGTGAGTTATTAGCCTAGCTAATTTCTGGTCAGCAATGGGGGAGTGACAGAGACTACTCTGGCCGTTTTAGAGCAGTGTGTGACCAATTGACTACTTAAAGAGGATCATAGTTACCCACCGAATACCCTGCTTCATTCATTTCTTCACTTTGACATGAGGAGCACCGGCGAAACGGGGCTTGGCTCCTTTGAATATCATCAATATGTCATTCGGTTCAGCCACATGTCAGTTTAGTTCTAATCCTTTTCTGGTTTACAGACTGGTCGTCAGTCACCTTGTCTAGACATCAATGTGCTACGCATTTACTTACCTGGAGAAGAGAGATCCAAGACCTGACGCTACTACCCAGGGTCCTTCAGCTGGGTTTATTTTCACTGCTTGTCCCTGTCCAGAATTCGGAAAGACCTGAAGGCAATACAAGAGGGATTATTTGGCTGGGAATTGGATGTATGAAAGTGTAAGACTATGTGTGAGTTTTGCCAGTGTGAGTGTGTGTGTAATACTTGGTACCAGACCGTCTCTGCGCTTCTTACCAAGCGTGCATATGTGTGTGAGTATGGGTGGATGTATGTTGTGAGCATCTCCTGTTTACTCTCTTTGGCCTGCACCGTCACCAGAGTCCCACATTCCACCAGCTTAATTGGCTTCCAACCGCGGTTAGGGTATTCGTTTTATGGAGTAGGGAGGAAGATCATTATGCACTTAGCCTGTGTGCCCCGGGTTGTTTAAATACCCTTGTGCCTTTGTGCATCTTCCTCGAGCTGGTCTGCACAGAATAATTCTCTCAGCAGATCTATGGAGTAGAACAGGACACCAGCTTACCAGCTTTGTGAAGGCCGCTCTTCGGGACCGAGATACTCCCATGGCTCGCAATACTTGATTGTTATGAGTCGGCCACTTGCCCCTGGCCCCTACCGGGAACCCAAAGAAGGTGGCCCTATTGACTCCTTGCAGAATGTTTATGATTGAGCACTACCTCCCTGTTGCTCCATCCATTCTTTCAGATCTAGCCATCTCGAAGGTGTCAAAGGTGACTTCGTATCGCACCGTAACATCAACAACCAAATTTGCATAGTTTTTTGCAAATAACTAGTCTGGTTTCCTAAGTCCCCCATCCAGTGTGGAGATGCGCATCTCCTTGATAAAATTCCATCTGTTTCTTTCGGCTTCCATTACTAATAGGTCACACACCTTGTTGTGCCTAATTATGCGTGCTCCTTGGATCGACGGGCATTGACCCAGGATGTGTGAGCAAGATTCATACAAGGCTGCCAGCACCTGCAAGAGGAATCCATCTCCGGGCTTCCCTTTGCGAGTATCCAGGTGGGATAAACATTGGCCCTCAACTTAAGTCCTTTGCTGTACGGACCTTGCTTGAATCCCACTGTGGAGGGATTAGCAAGGCCTGGAGGGATTAGCAAGGAAATGTGGAAATGGATCAGCCTGGCAACTCAAGGTATGGGGACGCAAGCCTTTGGTAATTACAAGACCAGTACTGGATTGGGCACTGCGGCGTCACTAAGCCAGTTGTCAAGGGAGGGCATCTTTGTGTTGCTCCCACAGTCTGTCAGACATATTTCTTTGAACTCTGATTCATTAACTGTGCAGTGAGCTATCCTCCGGGTGCACTCATCTGCTGAGTGCCACAGCCGGTAGATCTTTCTGGCCTGGATCGATGGAATCTGGTGGGCCAACTTCACAATGCCGGGCCTCCTGTCTCAGTGTTTCTCATACAACAACCTGTTAGAGGTGGGAAGTGGAGCCATTCCTTCACCACAGTTCTATTCACGTACAGTTGGAGTCGGAAGTTTACATACACTTAGGTTGGAGTCATTAAAACTAGTTCTTCAACCACTCCACAAATTTCTAGTTAACAAACTATAGTTTGGGCAAGTCAGTTAGGACATCTACTTTGTGCATGACACAAGTCATTTTTCCAACAATTGTTTACAGACAGATTATTTCACTGTATCACAATTCCAGTGGGTGAGAAGTTTAAACATTAAGTTGACAGTGCCATTCAACAGCTTGGAAAATTCCAGAAAATGATGTCATGGCTTTAGAAGCTTCTGATAGGCTAATTGACATAATTTGAGTCAATTGGAGGTGTACCCGTGGATGTATTTCAAGGCCCACCTTCAACCTCAGTGACTCTTTGCTTGACATCATGGGAAATTCAAAAATCAGCCAAGACCTCAGAAAACAAATTGTAGACCTCCACACGTCTGGTTTACCCTTGGGAGCAATTTCCAAACGCCTGAAGGTACCACGTTCATCTGTACAAACAATAGTATGCAAGTATAAACACCATGGGACCACAAAGCCATCATACAGGTACAAAAGTATCTATATCCACAATAAAACAAGTTCTATATCGACATAACCTGAAAGGCCACTCAGCAAGGAAGAAGCCACTGCTCCAAAACCACCATAAAAAAGCCAGACTACGGTTTGCCACTGCACAAGGGGACAAAGATTGTACTTTTTGGAGAATTGTCCTCTGGTCTGATTTAACAAAAATATAATTGTTTGGCCATAATGACTATCGTTATGTTTGGAGGAAAAAGGGGGAGGCTTGCAAGCCGAAGAACACCATCCCAACCGTCAAGCATGGGGATGGCAGCATCATGTCTTGGGGGTGCTTTGCTGCAGGAGGGACTGGTGATACGTCACAAAATAGATGGCATCTTGAGGAAGAAAAATGATGTGGATATATTGAAGCAACGTCTCAAGACATCAGTCAGGAAGTTAAAGCTTGGTCGCAAATGAGTCTTCCAAATTAACAATGAACCCAAGCATACTTCCAAAGTTGTGGTAAATGCCTTAAGGACAACAAAGTCAAGGTATTGGAGTGGCCATCACAAAGCCTTGACATCAATACTATAGAAAATGTGTTTGCAGAACTGAAAAAGTGTGTGTGAGCAAGGAGGCCTACAAACCTGACTCAGTTACACCAGTTCTGTCAGGAGGAATGGGCCAAAATTCACCCAACTTATTGTGAGAAGCTTGTGGAAGGCTTCCCAAAATGTTTGACCCAAGTTAAACAATTTAAAGGCAATGCTACCAAATACTAATTGAGTATATGTAAACTTCTGACCCACTGGGAATGTGATGAAAAGCTGAAAAAAAATGACCCTCTACTATTATTGTGACATTTCACATTCTTAAAATAAAGTGGTGATCCTAACAGACCTAAGACAGGGAATGTTACCGAGGATTAAATGTCAGGAATTGTGAAAAACTGAGTTTAAATGTATTTGGCTACGGTGTACGTAAACTTCCGACTTCAACTGTAACTCTAATTCTGTGTACACCTATTACTATGACATCTTTAATGGGGCACCACTTGCTACAAATCAGCAGGAAACTATAAAATAGTTACAATTATAACTACAGTTAATTTATAATTTTGAGGCAATTAAATTCTTAAAATGACAAGGCAATGCATTCCTGGAGACTGTAGATATTTTATAAAACAAATCAGATTTATTTAGAAATAACCAGGGTAAAGGCTTCCCGAGTGGTGCAGTGGTCTAAAGCTGTGCCACTAGAGATTCTGGGTTCGGGTCCAGGTTCTATCGCAGCTGGCCGCGACCTGGAGATCCATGGGGCGGCGCACAATTGGCACAGCGTCGTCCGGGTTAGGGGAGGGTTCAGCCGGCAAGGATGTCCTTGTCCCATCGCACACTAGCGACTCCTGTGGCGGGCTGGGCGCAGTGCATGCTGACACGGTCGCCAGGTGTACCGTGTTTCCTCCGACACATTGGTGCGGCTGGCTTCCGGGCATTGTGTCAAGAAGCAGTGCGGGGTTGGGTTGTGTTTAGGAGGACACACGGCTCTTGACATTCGCCTCTCCTGAGTCCGTACGGGAGTTGCAGTGATGAGACAAGACTGTAACTACCAATTGGATACCATGAAATTGGGGAGAGAAAAAAATGAAATTCATACAGATGGGCCCAAAACAAAACAGGAGAATACCAGAAAGCAACCAGTAAATCCAAACACTTAGATAACTTTCTGGACATCACATCCACTCACAATGGAGGCATCAATCTAGCAGTAAAAAACATCAACTATATATTCAGGCATTTTTTTGTTTACATAACCCGGGTAAAACAATTGAATGTACAGGATAAATGAATAGTGGAGATTGTGATTGCATAATGATGTACTAATGTGATAGGCTACAGAATTAGAGTCACAAACAGGGAATGGGGATTAGAGGGCCTAAAATCAAACAAACATTTATTCTTTATATTTCAGAATGAAACAAGGCAGGGATTATAGGAGAAATATAGATAGTAATAATAAAAGTAGTAGAATAATGTGTTGTTATACAGGGTCAGCCATAGTAGTATAATGTGTTGTTTTACAGGGTCAGCCATTTTTGATTTTTTTTTATTTCACCTTTATTTAACCAGGTAGGCTAGTTGAGAACAAGTTCTCATTTACAACTGCGACCTGGCCAAGATAAAGCATAGCAATTCGACACATATAACACAGAGTTACACATGGAATAAACAAAACATAGTCAATAATACAGTAGAACAAAAGAAGACAAAAAGTCTATATACAGTGAGTGCAAATGAGGTAAGATAAGGGAGGTAAGGCAATAAATAGGCCATGGTGGCGAAGTAATTACAATATAGCAATTAAACACTGGAATGGTAGATGTGCAGAAGATGGATGTGCAAGTAGAGATACTGGGGTGCAAAGGAGCAAGATAAATACATAAATACTGTATGGGGATGAGGTAGGTAGATAGATGGGCTATGTACAGGTGCAGTGATCTGTGAGCTGCTTCCCTGAAAAGTTGCATATCACGGGGGCTATTCGATGCTAATGCAGAACGCAACAGGATGTTTTTGTGCTGGTCAAGGGCAGACAAGTCTGGAGTGAACCAAGGACTATATCTATTCCTAGTTCTGCATTTTTTGAATGGGGCATGCTTATTTAAGATGGTGAGGAAGGCTTCTAATGTAGGCTTCTAATGTTAACATGCATGAAAACAAGGCTTTTTCGGTTACCTAAGTCAACAAATGAGAGCACCTGGGGAGTGGGAGTGGAGCTAGGCACTGCAGGACCTATATTAACCTCTACATCACCAGAAGAACAGAGGAGAAGTAGGATAAGGGAATGGCTAAATGCTATACGAAATGGCCATCTAGCACGTTCAGTAAAAGGAGCAGGTTTCTGGGCACGATAGTATAGATTAAAGGCATAGTGTACAGACAAAGGTAAAGTAGGATGTGAGTACATTGGAGGTAAACCTAGGCATTGAGTAATGATGAGAGAGATATAGTCTCTAGAGATGTTTAAACCAGGTGATGTCATCATAAATGTAGGAGGTGGAACAACATGGTTGGTTAAGGCATATTGAGCAGGGCTAGAGGCTCTACAGTGAAATAAGACAGTAATCACTAACCAGGACAGTAATGGACGAGGCATATTGATATTAGAGAGAGGCATGCGTAGCTAAGTGAACATATAGGTCCAGTGAGTGGTTGGGCTGACTGGGAACACAGCGATTCAGACAGTTAGCAGGCCGATGCTAACACTCTAACAGTTAGTAGGCCGGGGCTAAACAAGCTAGCAGTTATCAGACCGGGTTAGCAAGCAAGCAGTTAGCAGGGGCTAGCAGTTAGTAGACCGGGGATAGCAAGTTAGCCTTTGGGGGACGTCGCGATGGGGGTAAGTCTGTTTTTGCCTCTTTGTGAGGTGACGCCGATAGACCAGTCGTGGAATTAGTAGGGTTCCAAGTAGGTCTAGGTAGGAAAGCATGTAAGCAGAATGGGCCTTCAGCGGGCGTCGTGCCTGAGGGGCCTGTTAGAATCCTCGGGCAGATTATGTCGGTATTCCAGTCGTAGAGGATCGGCGGGTTTCCGTGCCCCATACCGGCGTGAGCCGGGAGATGGTTCTAGAATGGGCTATCCCCAGGCTAGTTGGTGCTAGAAATGGGATGGAAACGTTAGCCAGGAGTAGTCAACCCTGGTTGCGGTTAGCTAGCTGTGATGATCCAGATGAAAAGGTTCAGAGTTTGTGGTAGGAATTCGGGGATATGGAGAGAAAGATAGGTCCGGTATGCTCTGGTTTGAAACGCGTTGTACGAACTGGTGAGAGCTTTCCGAGCTAAAGGTTAGCTGATGACCACTAGCAGTGGTTAGCTGACTGATAGCTGGTAGCTAGTTAGCTAGCTAGCGTCAGTTGAGGTATTCCAGTTCGGAAGTAAATATAAATACTTTAGGGGGAAAAAAACAAATCCACACCACATTGGGTGAGGCAGGTTGCAGGAGAGTGTTTTGAAGTTGAGGTTTAGGAAAAATATTAAAAAGAATGTGAAGAAAAAGATATATACACATGGGACGAGACAAGACAAAGACGTCTGACTGCTACGCCATCTTGGAAGTGAGTGAGCCATTGTAGTATAATGTGTTGTTTTACAGGGTCAGCCATAGTAGAATAATGTGTTGTTTTACAGGGTCAGCCATAGTAGAATAATGTGTTGTTTTACAGGGTCAGCCATAGTAGAATAATGTGTTGTTTTACAGGGTCAGCCATAGTAGAATAATGTGTTGTTTTACAGGGTCAGCCATAGTAGAATAATGTGTTGTTTTACAGGGTCAGCCATAGTAGAATAATGTGTTGTTTTACAGGGTCAGCCATAGTAGAATAATGTGTTGTTTTACAGGGTCAGCCATAGTAGAATAATGTGTTGTTTTACAGGGTCAGACATAGTAGAATAATGTGTTGTTTTACAGGGTCAGCCATAGTAGAATAATGTGTTGTTTTACAGGGTCAGCCATAGTAGTATAATGTGTTGTTTTACAGGGTCAGCCATAGTAGAATAATGTGTTGTTTTACAGGGTCAGCCATTGTAGTATAATGTGTTGTTTTACAGGGTCAGCCATAGTAGAATAATGTGTTGTTTTACAGGGTCAGCCATAGTAGAATAATGTGTTGTTTTACAGGGTCAGCCATAGTAGTATAATGTGTTGTTTTACAGGGTCAGCCATAGTAGAATAATGTGTTGTTTTACAGGGTCAGCCATTGTAGTATAATGTGTTGTTTTACAGGGTCAGCCATAGTAGAATAATGTGTTGTTTTACAGGGTCAGACATAGTAGAATAATGTGTTGTTTTACAGGGTCAGCCATAGTAGAATAATGTGTTGTTTTACAGGGTCAGCCATAGTAGTATAATGTGTTGTTTTACAGGGTCAGCCATAGTAGAATAATGTGTTGTTTTACAGGGTCAGCCATAGTAGAATAATGTGTTGTTTTACAGGGTCAGCCATAGTAGAATAATGTGTTGTTTTACAGGGTCAGCCATAGTAGAATAATGTGTTGTTTTACAGGGTCAGCCATAGTAGAATAATGTGTTGTTTTACAGGGTCAGCCATAGTAGAATAATGTGTTGTTTTACAGGGTCAGCCATAGTAGAATAATGTGTTGTTTTACAGGGTCAGCCATAGTAGAATAATGTGTTGTTTTACAGGGTCAGACATAGTAGAATAATGTGTTGTTTTACAGGGTCAGCCATAGTAGAATAATGTGTTGTTTTACAGGGTCAGCCATAGTAGTATAATGTGTTGTTTTACAGGGTCAGCCATAGTAGAATAATGTGTTGTTTTACAGGGTCAGCCATTGTAGTATAATGTGTTGTTTTACAGGGTCAGCCATAGTAGAATAATGTGTTGTTTTACAGGGTCAGCCATAGTAGAATAATGTGTTGTTTTACAGGGTCAGCCATAGTAGTATAATGTGTTGTTTTACAGGGTCAGCCATAGTAGAATAATGTGTTGTTTTACAGGGTCAGCCATTGTAGTATAATGTGTTGTTTTACAGGGTCAGCCATAGTAGAATAATGTGTTGTTTTACAGGGTCAGACATAGTAGAATAATGTGTTGTTTTACAGGGTCAGCCATAGTAGAATAATGTGTTGTTTTACAGGGTCAGCCATAGTAGTATAATGTGTTGTTTTACAGGGTCAGCCATAGTAGAATAATGTGTTGTTTTACAGGGTCAGCCATAGTAGAATAATGTGTTGTTTTACAGGGTCAGCCATAGTAGTATTATGTGTTGTTTTACAGGGTCAGCCATAGTAGAATAATGTGTTGTTTTACAGGGTCAGCCATAGTAGAATAATGTGTTGTTTTACAGGGTCAGCCATAGTAGAATAATGTGTTGTTTTACTGGGTCAGCCATAGTAGAATAATGTGTTGTTTTACAGGGTCAGCCATAGTAGTATAATGTGTTGTTTTACTGGGTCAGCCTACATTTCACTGCACCTATCTGGTGCATGTGACAATAAAAAAATATATATATATTTTTGCACAGATACCAAACAACATACTTTCCCTTGGACCACTGAGCCTGTTCATTTTCAGCAAAATATAGCGAACACATCTTGAATATAAAATCACACACATCTCAACACTTTTAACCATGTCATTTTCAATCTGTTTACTCTGTTTGCTTGAGAAAATCAGAGAGTTTGAGGCACTTTCGCATGTAGTGTATTGTTAGCCAATGGAACAACAGGTGTAGGCCTTACCGTGAAATGCTTATTTACAAGCCTAACTAACAATGCACTTTAAAGAAAAGAAAATATTTACTAAATAAAACTGAAGTGGAAAAAAGTAGCACAATAAAATAATATAGTGAGGCTATATACAGGGGGGGTACCGGTACAAAGTCAATGAGCGGGTGTACAGGTTAGTCAAAGTAATTGTAGGTAGGGGCGAAGTGCCTATGCATAGATAATAAACAGCGAATATCAGCAGTGTAAAAAAAAGGGTGGGGTTGGGGTCTTATGGCTTGGGGGTAGAAGGTGTTAAGGACCCTTTTGGACCTAGACCTCATTTCTTGGGCCTTCCTCTGGTACTGCCTAGTATAGAGGTCCTGGATGGCAGAAAGCTTGGCCCCAGTGATGTACTGGGCCGTACGCCCTCCCCTCTGTAGTGCCTTACGGTCAGATGCCGAGCAGTTGCCATACCAGGCGGTGATGCTAACCATGTGTATGTGACAAATAAATTTGATTTGATTTGATGCAACCACGCTCTAACTATATGAGTATTTGGGGACCCATGCCAAATCTTTTCAGTCTCCAGAGGAGGAACAGGCATTGTCGTGCCCTCTTCACGACTGTCTTGGTGTGTTAGGACCATGATTGTTTGTTGGTGATGTGGACACCTAAGAACTTGAATATCTCGACCCACTCCGCTACAGCCTTGTCGATGTGAATGGGGGCGTGTTCGGCCCTCCTTTTCCTGTAGTCCACGATCAGCTCCATTGTTTTGCACACGACAATTTACCACTGCTACACCTGGCTTTCAGCGGAGCCTTGTCTGGCAGCGAAACAGTTCATTCAGCCTCATTTACTGCCTTTTAAAAAAACATAGCTGATATGGCTGACTTGTGTAAACAAATGTGTTTTTTTCTGACAATTGAGATGTACAAACTTTATTGTAAATAAGAATAGAATATGTTTCTAAACACATCTACATGAATGTGGATACTACCATAACTATGGATAATCCTGAATGAATTGTGAATATTGATGAGTGAGAAATTTATAGACGCACAAATATCATATCCCCCCCAAAATGCTAACTTCCACTGTTATTGTAACGGTGAGAGGTTAGCATGTCTTGGAGTTATGATATTTGTACGTCTGCAACTTTCTCACTCATCATTATTCATGATTCATTCAGGATGATCTGGAATCATTCATGTAGAAGTGTTTAGAAACTATTATATTCTTATTTACAATAAAGTCACACCAAAATGAAACAAACAAATGTATCATACATTTATTTCTATTGGACACAAAATAATCTGAAACACAACCAAAACACACACTAAATATATCCAACAAATGTGTAGAGTAACAAGATTAATGTGGTCATTGGGTTCTATGAATGTGGGACCAATTCATTTACTTTCTACTACTTTAGACATACAGGTGAATTCGTCCCAATACTTTTGCTCCCCTAAAATGGGGAGACTGCGTACAAAAAGTGCTGTAATTTCTAAACAGTTCACCCGATATGGATGAAAATTCCCTTACATTAAAGCTGCACTTCTTGGTGTACATTACATTATCCAAGACCATAATCAATGGTTCAATAATTGAAATGACCAGTATTCCCAGATCCCAGACTGAAGCTTTAAGCTGCTGTCATGTAGCTACTATAGACCTACCTATCAACTCTAAATTGAACTTTTTATCTATTCACTGATTGTTACAATACACTGCAAAATTCACCTGAGCTCTGTAAACTGGTTTTCCCTGGCTGTCTGACCCTGCTGGGACACCTGTCACCATCTAATGCTGCTAAGACATGATGAGCATTGTGTTGTGTAGTGTGTACTGATTGTGCACAATGAGTCATGACAGTGAAGCCTTTAGAGCTGTTAATGCTGTGTCAGTGTGAAAAGTAGGGAATTATACTGGCTATACTGGCTCTAATGAAAAAAACTCACATTGTGCTGTCAGAAAATGTAAAAACAACGGTCTTTAATCGTTTGGCCACTGGCCACTGGTTTCAGCAGTGTAAAAAAAAGGGTGGGGTTGGGGTCTTATGGCTTGGGGGTAGAAGGTGTTAAGGACCCTTTTGGACCTAGACCTCATTTCTTGGGCCTTCCTCTGGTACTGCCTAGTATAGAGGTCCTGGATGGCAGAAAGCTTGGCCCCAGTGATGTACTGGGCCGTACGCCCTCCCCTCTGTAGTGCCTTACGGTCAGATGCCGAGCAGTTGCCATACCAGGCGGTGATGCTAACCATGTGTATGTGACAAATAAATTTGATTTGATTTGATGCAACCACGCTCTAACTATATGAGTATTTGGGGACCCATGCCAAATCTTTTCAGTCTCCAGAGGAGGAACAGGCATTGTCGTGCCCTCTTCACGACTGTCTTGGTGTGTTAGGACCATGATTGTTTGTTGGTGATGTGGACACCTAAGAACTTGAATATCTCGACCCACTCCGCTACAGCCTTGTCGATGTGAATGGGGGCGTGTTCGGCCCTCCTTTTCCTGTAGTCCACGATCAGCTCCATTGTTTTGCACACGTTGAGAGAGAGGTTGTTTTTCTGGCACCACACTGCCAGGTGTCTGACCTCATCCAGTTGCGATTTTAGCATGTAAATCTTGGTGGGGCAAAAAAATTATAAGTGGGATGCATGCCAGCAAAGCCATTAAACAATACATTAATTGCACTCTAAGGGTGACAAACGGTGACCACAAACTGTTAGGGTCTACATAAAGCTGTCCCAACAGCAGATTATCAACAGCAGTCCCAACAATTTACCACTGCTACACCTGGCTTTCAGCGGAGCCTTGTCTGGCAGCGAAACAGTTCATTCAGCCTCATTTACTGCCTTTTAAAAAAACATAGCTGATATGGCTGACTTGTGTAAACAAATGTGTTTTTTTCTGACAATTGAGATGTACAAACTTTATTGTAAATAAGAATAGAATATGTTTCTAAACACATCTACATGAATGTGGATACTACCATAACTATGGATAATCCTGAATGAATTGTGAATATTGATGAGTGAGAAATTTATAGACGCACAAATATCATATCCCCCCCAAAATGCTAACTTCCACTGTTATTGTAACGGTGAGAGGTTAGCATGTCTTGGAGTTATGATATTTGTACGTCTGCAACTTTCTCACTCATCATTATTCATGATTCATTCAGGATGATCTGGAATCATTCATGTAGAAGTGTTTATAAACTATTATATTCTTATTTACAATAAAGTCACACCAAAATGAAACAAACAAATGTATCATACATTTATTTCTATTGGACACAAAATAATCTGAAACACAACCAAAACACACACTAAATATATCCAACAAATGTGTAGAGTAACAAGATTAATGTGGTCATTGGGTTCTATGAATGTGGGACCAATTCATTTACTTTCTACTACTTTAGACATACAGGTGAATTCGTCCCAATACTTTTGCTCCCCTAAAATGGGGAGACTGCGTACAAAAAGTGCTGTAATTTCTAAACAGTTCACCCGATATGGATGAAAATTCCCTTACATTAAAGCTGCACTTCTTGGTGTACATTACATTATCCAAGACCATAATCAATGGTTCAATAATTGAAATGACCAGTATTCCCAGATCCCAGACTGAAGCTTTAAGCTGCTGTCATGTAGCTACTATAGACCTACCTATCAACTCTAAATTGAACTTTTTATCTATTCACTGATTGTTACAATACACTGCAAAATTCACCTGAGCTCTGTAAACTGGTTTTCCCTGGCTGTCTGACCCTGCTGGGACACCTGTCACCATCTAATGCTGCTAAGACATGATGAGCATTGTGTTGTGTAGTGTGTACTGATTGTGCACAATGAGTCATGACAGTGAAGCCTTTAGAGCTGTTAATGCTGTGTCAGTGTGAAAAGTAGGGAATTATACTGGCTATACTGGCTCTAATGAAAAAAACTCACATTGTGCTGTCAGAAAATGTAAAAACAACGGTCTTTAATCGTTTGGCCACTGGTTTCATCATTTGATTCAGGTCTAGTGTAATTTGCTAGCTGACGTTAGCCAACTTTTGGCTAGCTCTAATGGTACATCAACTGGTGAAAACTATCCAAGATCATTTACTTCTGTTGAAATGGGACAAAACAAAGGCTACAAAACATTTCCATTCACAAGACAGCAGTTAGATACTGCTACCGGACAGATACTGAGACAGCTAGAGGCTAGAGCTGAACTGGCTGTGGTAGCTACTAGCTAAAGTAGCTACTGTGAAACATTAACTAATGTTACAGTTCAGTTAGCTACACTATTAGCTCAGCACTGTGAATCTACATTTTTCCTCTGAAGTCAATCAGTAGTTACCTTTTATCAGTCAAATAAAAAAGTAGCCAGTTTCTGCTCTGCTTGCTTTTACAACTCTGAGAAAAATCACAACACAGACTGCACCTGCCTCTATTCATCTCTCCCGTGAAGGTCCTATAAGCCAGCTTTGCCTCCACACAGCTTATCCGCACACTCTCTGGTGTCCGCACAGAGTACCCTCCAAGCTTGTCATCAAGCTCGAGACCCTGGGTCTCGACCCCGCCCTGTGCAACTGGGTACTGGACTTCCTGACGGGCCGCCCCCAGGTGGTGAGGGTAGGCAACAACATCTCCACCCCGCTGATCCTCAACACTGGGGCCCCACAAGGGTGCGTTCTGAGTCCTCTCCTGTACTCCCTGTTCACCCACGACTGCGTGGCCACGCACGCCTCCAACTCAATCATCAAGTTTGCGGACGACACAACAGTGGTAGGCTTGATTACCAACAACGACGAGACGGCCTACAGGGAGGAGGTGAGGGCCCTCGGAGTGTGGTGTCAGGAAAATAACCTCACACTCAACGTCAACAAAACTAAGGAGATGATTGTGGACTTCAGGAAACAGCAGAGGGAACACCCCCCTATCCACATCGATGGAACAGTAGTGGAGAGGGTAGCAAGTTTTAAGTTCCTCGGCATACACATCACAGACAAACTGAATTGGTCCACTCACACAGACAGCATCGTGAAGAAGGCGCAGCAGCGCCTCTTCAACCTCAGGAGGCTGAAGAAATTCGGTTTGTCACCAAAAGCACTCACAAACTTCTACAGATGCACAATCGAGAGCATCCTGGAGGGCTGTATCACCGCCTGGTACGGCAACTGCTCCGCCCACAACCGTAAGGCTCTCCAGAGGGTAGTGAGGTCTGCACAACGCATCACCGGGGGCAAACTACCTGCCCTCCAGGACACCTACACCACCCGATGTTACAGGAAGGCCATAAAGATCATCAAGGACATCAACCACCCGAGCCACTGCCTATTCACCCCGCTATCATCCAGAAGGCGAGGTCAGTACAGGTGCATCAAAGCTGGGACCGAGAGACTGAAAAACAGCTTCTATCTCAAGGCCATCAGACTGTTAAACAGCCACCACTAACATTGAGTGGCTGCTGCCAACACACTGACACTGACACTGACTCAACTCCAGCCACTTTAATAATGGGAATTGATGGGAAATGATGTAAATATATCACTAGCCACTTTAAACAATGCTACCTTATATAATGTTACTTACCCTACATTATTCATCTCATATGCATACGTATATACTGTACTCTATATCATCGACTGCATCCTTATGTAATACATGTATCACTAGCCACTTTAACTATGCCACTTTGTTTACATACTCACCTCATGTATATACTGTACTCGATACCATCTACTGTATCCTGCACTCGCTACACTCGCATTAACATCTGCTAACCATGTGTATGTGACAAATAAAATTTGATTTGATTTGATTTGACAGTCCTAAATCCAGCCGACTTAAACCGCCGAACAGCTACCCAACTGCTCTTATGCATCCGCATGGTCCTAAAGCATACAATACCTATTTTTGTACCCCAGTGTAATGATAAAACTGGAGCTGGGACAAAAATGCAATTTCAGATTGTGGAGGGGTAAAGTCCCCCGTCCCGAGTGAAAGTTGTGCCCCTGTATCATACTAATTTGAGTATCCAGGATTTATTTTTACTATGTTACGTCTAGTCTATAAGATCAGGCTACACGAGCTGCTCACCTCTCCGTCTAAGATTAGGGCGCCCAGTTTTGACTGCTCTTTGTCAAACAACAACGGTTGCCGACGGAAGTCTGCCAATTTTTTCTTTCATCTCTTATTTCCACTCATAGCCAAAGACCTGCTTCCCGCTGCAGCGCTCTGCCCAACTTCTCCTCCCGCAACTTCTGTATTTCCGTTGTCAAAGACTCGATCCGTGCAGGACTCTGATCAACACCCCTCAAAGGGTAATGTGATGGCCCAGATTTCTAAATCTTTATCCACCCCACCTTGGCCTAGACCGCAGCCCGAAGTTTGTTGCAGGCCCAGTGTCTTGAGGGGCTTCCTCAAGACCACCTTTCGAATTGCCGGAGTTAATTGAAAATAATGCCATTGTTGATTAGATGCTTTTTCAATATTAGGCTATTTTCTTTTGAACCATATGGTCTATACATTCGAAACAAATGGACAATATGGACAAAGATATAAACATATACACATACTATAGTTTTCAGCTGTGCTAACATAATTGCAAAAGGATTTTCTAATGATCAATTAGGATTTTAAAATGATAAACTTGGATAAGATAACACAATGTGCCTTTGGAACACAGGAGTGATGGTTGCTGATAATGGGCCTCTGTACGCCTATGTAGATATTCCTTTAAAAAATCAGCCGTTTCCAGCTACAATAGTCATTTACAACATTAACAATGTCTACACTGCATTTCTGATCAATTTTATGTTATTTTAATGGACAAAAAAGTTGCTTTTCTTTCAAAAACAAGGACATTCCTAAGTGACCCCAAACTTTTGAACGGTAGTGTATATAAATATAGTTATTCAATAATTAATTTCCAAAGTTACCATAGATTACCTTTTACTTACCAAAATTACAGAAGATTCCGGGTAAATTTGGTAAACCCTATACTGCAAACAACAGCCAAAGGTGAAATGACAACTGTTCCACTTTCATCAAATACTGTACATATTTTCTCTTCAATGTTGTGTGTGTGTGTGTGTGTATCATTTTGTCTGTCTGTCTGTTAGTTTTGTGGCACCATGGTCGGTTTGACTGAAGACATTCTAGAAAGGTCCTTTTGAAGATTAAGCAAGGATCCATCTCTTTGTGTGCATAAAAAAATTGTGATAACACTTTACTTAAAGCCGACTTGTAATGCTTTAAATGCTGCTTTTTTGATGAATATACAGCCAGCAATAAACCTTTCAACTTGTTATATTCAAATTAATCTTCCACCTTCTTAGAACTACAGTGTCACCTCTATATTTAGGATACTGGATACAATCCACAAACTTAATACAGAGAACTAATCTGTTTGTTTCAGCATCTGCCAGTCTGTCTTGTATGTAGCCTGCAGCAGAAAGTAAGTTGGGAGGAGATATGGCTTTGAGCCAGGAGAGGACACACCTGAAGAACATTTTAAATTAGCAACCATAACATGACACTGCCATTACCTAGAAACGGGTTCTTGTTGATAGTAATTTCTCTTTTCTACTTAAGGTGTGAGGGTTTGTGTGGGATCTGTATCATGTGTGTGGGATGTGCATCATGTGTGTGTGGTTAACTGAATCATTTAATGTTCATTGCCAATCAATAATTCACTCCACTTACAAAGGTAGACAAAACACACAAATTAATGAGTCAATATCCTATGGTCAATATGCTGTACAGGTAGGGTTGCAAAATGTCCAAATATTCTCAGGTTTTCCAGTACTTCTGGTTGGAGGATTCCCTGAATTAGCAGGAAATCCAGAAGCATCCAACCAGGATTTCTGGAAAACTGGGGAATTTAGAGAAAGTTACTGGAATCTGCCATCCTTATAGCTAAACCTAACAATGAACTATGGAGAGAGAATGAGTTGGGTACTTTCCTTGACTCAGTATGAAGAATGGAGGTCAATGAGGAGAGGGCGGTGCAATGACAAACAATATAGTATTTTATTATTATTATTATTCATTTCTAAAATATATTGTCACAGAGATCCAACTTATACATACTATATTGTATGGATTAAACATACAGTATATGAGATGGATATTGAAAAGATAAACATATGTGTTGCTGCTCTATGGTTTAGTCTGAGTGGGAGTGTCTATAGAATAAATTGTATTGTTCACGTAACATATTTTCCTAGCTCCAACAGTGCAGTAAAACCTAACAGGCAAATCCCAAAAATAAAGGAATTTAGAAATATTAGAACGAGCAATGTCAGAGTCCGGAATATAAATCTATTCAGTATTTATATGATGGTGGGTATAGACATTATGGACAGTATACGAATAGACAAGGTGTGTACAGCAGTAGTTACTATATACTGTATAGGATGAGCCTTGACTAGAATACAGTATATATACTGAACAAAAATATAAACGCAACATGCAACAATTTCAACGATTTTGCTGAGTTACAGTTTATATAAGGAAATCGGTCAATTGAAATAAATTCATTAGGCCCTAATGTATGGATTTCCCCACAAAAAGGGCTTTATTACAGACAGAAATACTCCTCAGCTCATGGAATATGGGATCAAGTCTTTATATGTTGCATTTCTATTTTGGTTCAGTATACATATGAAGTGGGTACAACATTATGTAAACATTATTGAAGTGACCAGTGTTACAATGACTATGTACATAAGGCAGCAGTGTCTAAGGTGGGCTGAGCAAGCACCTGTGTCGAGAATCAGCGTAGCGGAGGTGTTGTTGCCTACCTTCACCACCTGGGGTCGATCCTTCAGGAAGTCCAGGACCTAGTTGCACAGAGTGGGGTTCAGACCCAGGGCCTCGAGCTTAGTGATGAGCTTGGAGGGCACTATATGGTGTTGAAGGCTGAGCTGTAGTCGATGAACAACTTTCTTACATAAGTATTCCTCTCGCCCAGATGGGATAGGGCAGTGTGCAGTGCGATGGTGATTGCATTATCCATGCATCTGTTGTGGCGGTCTGCAAATTGTAGTGGGTCTAGGGTGTCAGGTAAGGTAAGGTGGAGGTGATATGATCCTTAACTAGCCTCTCAAAGCACTTCATAATGACAGAAGGGAGTGTCATTTAGTTAAGTTACCTTTGCTTTCTGGGTACAGGAACAATGGTGGACATTTTGAAGCAAGTGGACACAACAGATTGGGATAGGGAGAGATTGAATATGCCCATAAACACTCCAACCAGCTGGTCTGTAATGCTCTGAGGACGAGGCTAGGGATGCCGTCTGGGCTGGCAGCCTTGCGAGGGTTGACATGCTTAAATGTCGGCCACAGAGAATGAGAGCTCACAGTCGTCGTGACTGTGTTTCCCTCGAAGCAGGCGAAGAAGGTGTTTAGCTTGTCCGGGAGCAAGGCTGATGTTCCCTTTATAATCTGCGATTGTCTAGAATCCCTGCCACATGTGTCTCATGTCTGAGTCATTGAATTGCGACACCACTTTGTCTCTTCGCTGACATTTTGCCTGTTTGATTGCTTTACGGAGAGCATAGCTGGACCATTTGTGCTCATCCATGTTCCCAGTCACATTTCCATGGTTAAATGTGGTGGTTCGCGCTTTCAGTTTTGCTCTAGCCACAGTTTTTGGTTTGGATACGTTGTAATCGTCACAGTGGGAACAACATCGTCTATGCACTTCCTGATGAACTCAATCCCCGAGTCAGTATATACGTTAATGTTATTCTCAGATGCAACCCGGAACATATCCCAGTCCGAGTGATCAAAACAATCTTGAAGCATATATTTTGATTGGTCAGACCAACGTTGAACAGTCCTTACCACGGGTACTTACGGTTTCTCTCAATTTGCCCTACCTGAGTCGGATGGAGATGCGCTTGGACACCAGGGTTGGGGTCAATTACATTTAAATTCCAATCAATTCTCTTCCATATTTTTAATTTGGAATTGGGTTTTCTTTCTGATTTAACTGCAATTTAAATGGAATTGACCCCAACACTGTTAAACACTGAATTTAGGTACGTTTTCTGATTAGGGGTTTACAGCGAAGCTTGTTATTCTTAAATATGTTTTTCCCCTTGCCAGGGTATCTGCAGGTAACTTCAAGTTGAATTTAAGACTTTAAGACCTTTTTAATGCAACTTGGAATGCAATTTAATACAAATGTTGAGGACTGCACACGCCACACACCTTATAATATCCCTCCAGAAATGAGCCCATGTTGGCAAAAGTTGTATTTTTAGGGGTGTCTCTTTCACCTAAGGCTATAGCCTACAACCAAAAAGTCTAATAAAATAATGCACTCATTCAGTGAATCATGTATCAAATGGCTATACTTCGAAGAAAGGTAGCTAAGCAAAAGGACTCTAGACTGACTTTTTCCAGTGCCAAGTAAGACATAAAAGAAGTTAGCTATTTCATCTAACATGTTCAGGGAATGCATGATGGACATTTTGATTTGAAACATGTCAAAATAGATTCCAGAATAATTGGGTATCTTTTTGGCTCTTTAGAGATTATTTTGCCTTCATGTTTATTGTGTATATTGTCCTAGCCTATAGGCTACAGAATTATTGTTGTTAGATAGCCATGCAATTGATCTAACAGTAAATTAAATGTCCAACATAATATGTTCCATTGGTAGGCCTATAGGCTGCTTGATGTATTCACCGCAAATGGCACGCTCCGCTCTGTTCCGCTGGTGCATCATCTCAAACACATACTCTGCTAGACAGAGCAGATACTTTCATTATAGTAAGCAGGTTAGTGTACATTACTGTTGACAAAATAATGGTTTTAGAACCAAAAAATCTACAGGAATGTTCTGTAGCCTAATCACTGAAATTACCGATGCAAGCAAAATTGCTTTCACATGAGGTAAGGTCATTTTTGGTTCATCGTCCCACCTCTTGTTAGTGTTGTCATCTATCAAATTGTATAGGCTACCTTGCAGACCAGGCGCCAGGATAAAGTGACTAAGGGGGCAGTTGAAATTGGTGATTGGGCACAATTTTGGAGGGTTCTTGCATTGGTATAATATTGAATTCTGCTTATATCACGCTATACCACAAACATTAAGTTCCAGTGCAGAGACCCTGAGACCATTGAGTGTTTTGAAGTGACAGGTTGGCATGAAATCTGTAGCCTATCTCAAATTTACTGTATCCGCACAATGGCCAGCAACCTACACACTAAAGCAAGGCTATTTAGGTAATGAATATAGGCTACAAGATATTTAGGCTGTTTGCAATAGGTGATTTACACTATGTGAATGCAGCCGTACACACATCTCTTTTACCAAAAAAACACAAACTAAATGCTGAAAGTGGTAACCTAGTTATTCATGCATGCAAACAAAAATACTGAATAGCAGTTTGGCTTAGAATACCGACACAACTGCGAATGCAAACGAATGAACACGAATGAACGCTAACAGAACAAAACAGCGGTACCAAGTAGGCCTAGTAAACTCAATATCTGATGGATAAAGGCAGGACACAATCTATATGTAGGCTAGTTACATTAACAGTAAATAAACTCAGTAAATAAAAGGCAAATGGAGATCCAAATAACCAAAACATAGCCTACAAACTACTACTGAGATGCAGCCATGCACAGCTGTCTTGACAAACAAATAGGCCTATAGGCCCACTTATAGGAAAACCATGCTGCTCCTGAGTAGAGCAACAAGTTGTGATATGGCACAATACACTTCTGTGGATCACATTTCACCCACGTAATCAATTAAGCAATGCCAGCCTACCATAAACACATTTCCAATACTTACAGTTCTATTTACAACCAAAACCAACAACCAAGAAAACCATAATAGAATGCATCTATTTCTATGATGAAACATACCGATATGTAGCTATACCCAGGGGCGTCATTTGGGTTCTTGCATTGGAATTATATTGAATTCTGCAGTACGAATACTCTAGACACTCTCTTCCTATGAACCCGTTGCTATTAAATAAAACATTTTTGCACAGAAAACCTGTGGCTAGGGTAGGATTCTAGGTTAACCTGGGCTGACTCCTATGTTCCAAGATAGTCAGGAACAGTCAGAGATGGAGGATGCTGTGGAGCGATTATCCTGGCGATGCTTGTGGAAGGGTGGGTAGGCTCTGCTAGCGGAGCTAGCTGGAGCTCATCGCTGCTGACCTTACCAGCGGCCTCTGTGGTTTGATGTTGCTGCTCATCGCTCTCCTTCTCCTTTTGGAAGTGGCAGATTAGCTGGTACAAGCTAGCAGTTAAATTTTTTATTTAACCTTTATTTAATTAACTAGGAAAGTCAGTTAAGAACAATTTTGAATTTACAATGATGGCCTACCCTTCAGGCTAAGGCTAAAAACACGAATGCTTTTTACAGCTAGCTAAGAACCTAACTAAACTCTGTAGTGGTGGGGCGTGAGGCAGAGTTAATTGAAGGAGCTTCAACTGTAAACTTGCCCCCGCCCTTATAAATCCAAATCAAACTCAAAGGAGTCATACCTAACCACCCCAATGGCTTTCCATAGCCCCCCTACAGACACTGTGGCACGCTCGGTCCATTGTGCTGATACAGCGCAGCAGAGATACAGATTTTTCTCCAAACTGTCACTCAATCATTTGAACTTTTTTTGGTATTTGTATATAGGGACATAAAACTAAAACTGAGGGGGCACAAGTTTCAACTGAGGAGGCTAAGCCCCCTTTTGCCCCCTCGTGGTACTGGGTCCTCTACTTCGTGCTCTCCTGTCTCTCTTCTGGCAACGGCCTGACTCGCACTGGCACACGCACATGACATGCACACACAGAGGCGTGCCTCAAGTATTATTTGATGTTCATTTAAAAAAAGATGTATTGCCGCAGTGGCAACAACTAAGCAGCAGCACAATATAACGGAAATACTGTAGTCATCTCCGTCACATTTTTTGGGTTAAGAGATGGCTGAATTATTGAGAAATCAGGAAATCTGATTTTATCTGTCCATTGGCCTATGGACTTAACTTTTTAGGGTCATCAAAGACATTACCATGATGAACCATGTTAGGTTTGGCATTGATATCTTAAAAGAACAAGGAAACTATTAGCAATTCACTTTTTTATATTTCTTAGATATTTTATTTTCCCTTGACATCCATTTTTGGGAGACAGGGTTTTTGCATATCCGGTTGCGAATTTCCTTTAAGGAGGCAAAGTCATTAACGTCTGTCACGTGATTGGTTGAGGCTTCTTGGGTGTATGACGTCACTCCGAATATCATACATGGCAGACAGTTTCTCTTGCTATCTGAAGCCAGTAGTAACCACCAAATTCAATTAAAAGATGAATGTAACATTCCCACACCCCAATAACATTGTCACCAAGAAGGGCTTGCTATCTAGTTACAGTGTTTGAGTCATCTCAGCCATTTTCTTTTAAAACAAAACTAGCATTTTGCTAGCTGGCTAAGACATTAGACAGACTTCTTCAAGACTCAGTCATTGGGGCTTCAGAAAAAAGAAACTGCTGCATGTAGACCCGTGTGCACATTTGTTGATATTTCCTGCTAGTTAGTTTTCCCAGTTATAGCTGATTTTTGGTCAATAAACAGTGTTGCACATCAAAATATCCATCATGCATTCCCTGAGCATGTTAGATTAAATAGCTAACTAATTTGATCTGTGTAATGGTTGTTCAACTGATATCCGCACTCAAACAACGAAGATGGATAACTATTTCCACTGCTTGAATTCATTTTTCTAATTTCTTCCACAATAATGAATAATCAACAGAGACTGTGTGGGCGTGGAGAGGAGGGGCTGCAACATGATACATGGGCTAGCAGTTTCCAAAGTAAAGGCTGTGTGACTAATATTACCTGACAATCACACCAGCTAGCAAGCTAGCCTTCGCCAGGTTAGCTATAATAAGGGCCACCAACAAGTAACATTAGTTAGTTAGCTAACCCTGGGGGCATCTTCAACACCCCCGCACCTGTTACTTCCGGCGCCGACAGAGATGGCCGCCTCGCTTCGCGTTCTTAAGGAAACAATGCAGTATTTTGTTTTTTTATGTGTTATTTCTTACATTGTTAGCCCAGGAAATCTTAGGTTTTATTACATACAGTCGGGAGGAACTATTGGCTATAAGAGCAACGTCAACTCACCAACATTACAACCAGGAATACGACTTTCCCGAAGCGGATCGTCTGCTTTGCCCACAACCCAGGACAATGGACCGGATCCCAGCCAGCGACCCAAAACAACGACGGCGTAAAAGGGGCAGATGAAGCGGTCTTCTGGTCAGGCTCCGGAGACGGGCACATTGCGCACCACTCCCTACCATACTACTCGCCAATGTCCAATCTCTTGACAACAAGGTAGACAAAATCTGAGCAAGGGTTGCAACCTGTCGGGCTGTTTCACCGCCTGGTACGGCAACTGCTCCACCCACAACCGTAAGGCTCTCCAGAGGGTAGTGAGGTCTGCACAATGCATCACCGGGGGCAAACTACCTGCCCTCCAGGACACATACACCACCCGATATCACAGGAAGGCCAAAAAGATCATCAAGGACAACAACCACCTGAGCCAATGCCTGTTTACCCCGCTATCATCCAGAAGGCGAGGTCAGTACAGGTGCATCCAAGCAGGGACCGAGAGACTGAAAAACAGCTTCTATCTCAAGGCCATCAGACTGTTAAACAGCCATGACTAACATTGAGTGGTTGCTGCCAACATACTGACTCAACTCGAGCCACTTTAATAATGGAAAAATTGATGTAATAAATGTATCACTAGCCACTTTAAACAATGCCACTTCATATAATGTTTACATACGCTACATTACTCATCTCATATGTATATACTGTACTCTATACCATCTACTGCATCTTGCCTATGCCGTTCTATACCATCACTCATTCAGATATTTTTTTATGTACATATTCTTAGTCATTCCTTTACACTTCTGTGTATAAGGTAGTTGTTGTGTAATTGTTAGGTTAATTTACTCGTTGGATATTACTGCATTGCCGGAACTAGAAGCACAACCATGTGTATGTGACAAATAAAATTTGATTTGATTTTTACCTTGAGGACACACATTCTGGCTGCATATCAATAGTCTATTAGCTTCCTCTCACAGGCATTTTACTTAGGAAAATACTGTTCTTGTTATCACTTGTCACTAGTATGTACAGAGGCCCTCGAGATCATCAAATATGATTGTTTTAATGGATGTTTTGTATTTTATTTAGTGATTATGTTTCTAATGTCTACTGTTTTTGTTTGTATGAGCTGCACTGAAACAAATTCCAATAAACTCTGTTGCTATGGCAATTGCAAGAGTTACAGTTATGTCAGTTGATGTCAATAAAATAAAATGTATTATTTCATAACTTGTATATTTTCCATGCTTTATTTCTGTTAATAAATGCTTTGGCTCTGATGTGATGCCCCCATAAAATAGTAAGAATAAAGTTATAAATGAAAGTAATGATATGGTTTGGATAACTTTGCTGCCCTGATTTCCTAGGTATATTATAATGTGTACTCCCAACACATATCAATTAATTAAATCCATCAAAACATGAAACGGCTTAATCTACCAAACAATCATCTCCCACAACACCTTCCCCCTAACGCTCCCCTGTACGCTAGCACCCCACAAGCACAGAGGCATGCCTCGCAGTTGTGTGATTGGCTAAAATGTATTGATGACAAATACTTTACTCAGTAAGTCCCATAGATATCTATGGTCACTCCCAGTAAGGCCAACTTTGAGTGGTCGATATCCCAGGCTTACATGTGTTGTGCACGATAACCTGGACAAGGTTATGTTTGGTGTGACCGTGTATTGACCCTGTTGTGTGGTTAATGTATGGTCTATCTGTGGTCAGAGGGAGCTGGCGTGCAGACAGTGGGAGTGGAGGTGGTGGAGGTGTTTGGAGAGGACATTGGAGTCAGTAGAGGACAAGCCAGCCACTTGGCAGTGTTGGCACTGCTACTTCCTACCTGAAGGGTAAGAGGACATAACTGTTACTTCCTACCTGACGGGTAAGAGGACATCACTGTTACTTCTCATCTGACGGGTAAGAGGATATCACTGCTACTTCCTACCTGACGGGTAAGAGGACATCACTGCTACTTCTCACCTGACGGGTAAGAGGACATCACTGCTACTTCTCACCTGACGGGTAAAAGGACATAACTGTTACTTCCTACCCGACGGGTAAGAGGACATCACTGCTACTTCCTACCTGACGGGTAAGAGGACATAACTGTTACTTCCTACCTGACGGTTAAGAGGACATCACTGTTACTTCTCACCTGACCGGTAAGTGGACATCACTGCTACTTCCTACCTGACCGGTAAGTGGACATCACTGCTACTTCCTACCTGACGGGTAAGAGGACATCACTGCTACTTCATACCTGAAGGGTAAGAGGACATCACTGCTACTTCCTACCTGCCCGGTAAGTGGACATCACTGCTACTTCATACCTGAAGGGTATGAGGACATCACTGCTACTTCTCACCTGACCGTTAAGTGGACATCACTGCTACTTCTCACCTGACCGGTAAGTGGACATCACTGCTACTTCTCACCTGACCGGTAAGTGGACATCACTGCTACTTCTCACCTGACCGGTAAGTGGACATCACTGCTACTTCCTACCTGACAGGTAAGAGGACATCACTGCTACTTCCTACCTGACAGGTAAGAGGACATCACTGCTACTTCCTACCTGACAGGTAAGTGGACATCACTGCTACTTCCTACCTGACAGGTAAGAGGACATCACTGCTACTTCTCACCTGACAGGTAAGAGGACATCACTGCTACTTCCTACCTGACAGGTAAGTGGACATCACTGCTACTTCTCACCTGACCGGTAAGTGGACATCACTGCTACTTCTCACCTGACCGGTAAGTGGACATCACTGCTACTTCCTACCTGACCGTTAAGTGGACATCACTTCTACTTCCTACCTGACAGGTAAGAGGACATCACTGCTACTTCTCACCTGACAGGTAAGAGGACATCACTGCTACTTCCTACCTGACAGGTAAGTGGACATCACTGCTACTTCCTACCTGACAGGTAAGTGGACATCACTGCTACTTCCTACCTGACCGTTAAGTGGACATCACTTCTACTTCCTACCTGACAGGTAAGAGGACATCACTGCTACTTCCTACCTGACAGGTAAGTGGACATCACTGCTACTTCTCACCTGACCGGTAAGTGGACATCACTGCTACTTCCTACCTGACAGGTAAGAGGACATCACTGCTACTTCTCACCTGACAGGTAAGAGGACATCACTGCTACTTCTCACCTGACAGGTAAGAGGACATCACTGCTACTTCCTACCTGACAGGTAAGAGGACATCACTGCTACTTCCTACCTGACAGGTAAGAGGACATCACTGCTACTTCCTACCTGACAGGTAAGAGGACATCACTGCTACTTCTCACCTGACAGGTAAGAGGACATCACTGCTACTTCCTACCTGACAGGTAAGAGGACATCACTGCTACTTCCTACCTGACAGGTAAGAGGACATCACTGCTACTTCTCACCTGACAGGTAAGAGGACATCACTGCTACTTCCTACCTGACAGGTAAGAGGACATCACTGTTACTTCCTACCTGACAGGTAAGAGGACATCACTGCTACTTCCTACCTGACAGGTAAGAGGACATCACTGCTACTTCCTACCTGACAGGTAAGAGGACATCACTACTACTTATACAATCAATAAATAATTTAATCAAGTACAATTATATATGGCATTTTATTTTACATCAGCAGTTATCACAAAGAGCCTTTACAGTAACCCGGCCTACACCAGAGAAACCCAGGACATACAGGGCACCACTGCTCCTGGCATCTCTTTCTCTCTGTGTAATGTGGTATCCTGTTCCTGTTTAGGGCCAGCCGAATGCAGGTGTGCTCTCCCGTCAACATGAGGCTCATGCTGCTCCCGCCCCAAATACAAACAGGTACACAGACACACACACACACACAAACACTATTAGGAATGTTCCCCTATTTACATGTTTGTGTGTATGTTTGTTGTGTGTCAGAGTTGAGGGACGATAAGCCAGTTTTTGAGAAGAGGCGTGTGGTGTGGGAGGAGGACATGCAGATGCACTCCAAGTTCCTGGACAGAAAGGTGACATATTTGTTTTCCCTACACCCTACCATTACCATGTACTGTCACCTTAGCCCCTAAACCAATAATCCCTACGTTTCCAACATACGTTTCCAACACGACCTGATTTGTGTGTGTGTGTTGAAGGCAGAGCATGCCTCATACCTGTGGCTGGCAGCTCCGCGCATGCCTCGTACCTGTGTTATATATATATTTTCCATGCTTTATTTCTGTTAAGAACTTTATCATCGAGTGTGATCATTTCAGTAACTGCTACTTTGCTTTGGCTCTGAGGAGGTGTTGAAGGTGCGCAAACATAAGATGTCGCTTGGTTTTCGTAGTAACAGGTACTGCAAGAAGTCGGCCATCATGGCGAGGAGCTCTGCGTTCTACTGCAGGTACAAGACAAGCTTCACCTTCAACTCCTCCTGTAACACACACACACGTCATGTTAGAAACTTAGGGGCTAGTGGTTTAAGGTTAAGGGGCAAAGTTGACAGTAAGGGATAATGGTAGGGTGTAGGGAAAAACTAATATGTCACCTTTCTGTCCAGGAACTTGGAGTGCATCTACATGTCCTCCTCCCTCACCAGATGCCATAAAATAGTAAGAATAAAGTTATAAATGAAAGTAATGATATGGTTTGGATAACTTTGCTGCCGTGATTTCCTAGGTATACAATCATGTATACTCCCAACATATATTAATTAATTAAATCCATCAAAACATGAAACGGCTTAATCTACCAAACAATCATCTCCCACAACACCTTCCCCCTAACGCTCCCCTGTACGCTAGCACCCCACAAGCACAGAGGCACGCCATGCAGTTGTGTGATTGGCTAAAATGTATTGATGACAAATACTTTACTCAGTATGTCCCAATAGAATTCTATGGTCACTCCCAGTAAGGCCAAATTTGTGCGCAATAGACAGGACATGAGGTTACGTTTGATTTGACCATGTCTTGACCATGTTGTGTGGTTAATGTGTGGTCTATCTGTGGTCAGAGGGAGCTGAGGTGCAGATGGCAGACAGTGGGAGTGGAGGTGGTGGAGGTGTTTGGGGAGGAGAAGACGGTGGACTCAGAGTTGTACACCGCTGCCACTTGCTACCTGATGGGTAGCAAGTGGTATCCTGTTCCTGTTTTGGCCAGCCGAATGCAGGTGTGCTCTTCCGTCACCATGAGGCTCATGCTTCTCCCGCCCCAAATACAAACAGGTACACACATACACAGATACACACACAAACACTATTAGGAATGGTCCCCTATTTACATGTCCGTGTGTATGTTTGTTGTGTGTCAGAGGTGAGGGACGATAAGCCAGTTTTTGAGAAGAGGCATCTGGTGAGGGAGGAGGACATGTAGATGCACTCCAAGTTCCTGGACAGAAAGGTGACATATTTGTTTTTCCCTACACCCTACCATTATCCCTTACTGTCAACTTTGCCCCTTAACCTTAAACCACTAGCCCCTAAGTTTCTAACATGACGTGTGTGTGTGTTACAGGAGGAGTTGAAGGTGAAGCTTGTCTTGTACCTGCAGTAGAACCCAGAGCTCCTCGCCATGATGGCCGACTTCTTGCAGTACCTGTTACTACGAAAACCAAGCGACATCTTATGTTTGCGCACCTTCAACACCTCCTCAGAGCCAAAGCAAAGTAGCAGTTACTGAAATGATCACACTCGATGATAAAGTTCTTAACAGAAATAAAGCATGGAAAATATATTACATTTTATTTCATTCACACCAACTTACATAACTGTAACTCTTGATTTGAATTAGTTTCAGTGCAGCCTCATACAAACAAAAACAGTAGACAGTAACAACAGAATCACAAAATAAAATACAAAACATCCATAAAAACAATCATATTTGATGATCTCGAGGGCCTCTGTA
Source organism: Oncorhynchus mykiss (assembly GCF_013265735.2). Classification (NCBI taxonomy): domain Eukaryota; kingdom Metazoa; phylum Chordata; class Actinopteri; order Salmoniformes; family Salmonidae; genus Oncorhynchus; species Oncorhynchus mykiss. The sequence continues at coordinate 26,493,154 of NC_048588.1, forward strand.
CATACTAGTGACAAGTGATAACCAGAAGAGTACTGATCTCAGTAAAGTGCCTGTGAGAGGAAGCTAATAGACTATTGAGATGCAGCTACAGTGTGTGTCCTCACGGTAAGGAGGTGTTGAAGGTGTTTGGAGGGAGTGGAAGGGAGAGAAGTCCTCACGGGCGACCATGAAGACATTGCTTGGTTTATGTAGTAACAGGAACTGCAAAAAGTCAGGCATCATGGCGCAGAGCTGACAGCCGCAGGTACGAGGCATGCGCGGAGCTGCCAGCCGCAGGTATGAGGCATGCTCTGCCTTCAACACACACACACACACACAAATCAGGTCATGTTGGAAACGTATGTTGGAAACGTAGGGATTATTGGTTTAGGGGCTAAGGTGACAGACAGTACATGGTAATGGTAGGGTGTAGGGAAAAACGAATATGTCACCTTTCTGTCCAGGAACTTGGAGTGCATCTACATGTCCTCCTCCCTCACCACATGCCTCTTCTCAAAAACTGGCTTATCGTCCCTCACCTCTGACACACAACAAACATACACACGGACATGTAAATAGGGGACCATTCCTAATAGTGTGTGTGTTTGTGTGTGTATCTGTTTATGTGTGTACCTGTTTGTATTTGGGGCGGGAGCAGCAGGAGCCTCATGTTGACGGGAGAACACACCTGCATTCAGCTGGTCCTAAACAGGAACCGGATATGACATCACACAGGGAGAAAGAGATGGCAGGAGCAGTGGTGCCCTGTATGTCCTGGGTTTCTCCGGTTCAGGCCAGGTTACTATTAAAGCACTTTGTCATGGGGCCTCTCGAGTGGCGCAGCGGTCTAAAGCGTCACTACAGACCCGGGTTAGATCCTGGGCTGTATTACAACCAGCCATGATCGGGAGTCCCATAGGGTGCCGCACACTTGTCCCAGCATCGTCCGGGTTATGGGAGGGTTTGGCCGGAGGGGCTTAACTTGGCTCATTGCGCTCTAGCGACTCCTTGTTTTTGAGCCGGGCGCCTGCAGGCTAACCTCGTCATCAATTGAAGGGTGTTTCCTCCGACACATTGGTGCGGCTGGCTCCCGGGTTAAGCGGGCTGGTTTTAAGAAGTGCGGTTTGGCAGGTCATGTTTTCGGAGGACGCATGACTCGACCTTTGTCTCCCGAGCACATTGGTTATTTGCAGCGATGAGACAAGACCGGAAAAGGGGGTAAAATACAGCTTCCTGCCAGGACCTCCATACCAGGCGGTGTCAGAGGAAGGCCCTAAAAATTGTCAAAGACTCCAGCCACCCTAGTCATAGACTGTTCTCTCTGCTACCACACGGCAAGCGGTACCGGAGTGCCAAGTCTAGGTCCTAGAGGCTTCTAAACAGCTTCTACCCCCAAGCCATAAGACTCCTGAACATCTAGTCAAATGCCTACCCAGACTATTCGCATTCCCCCCCCCCCCCCCCCCCCCAGTGCCCCTGCACATTGACTCTGTACAGGCACGCCCCTGTATTTATTGTTATTTTATTGCTGCTCTTTAATCACTTGTTACTTGTATCTCTTATTCTTATTTCTTTTTTTTTTAACTGCACTGTCAGTTAGGGGCTCGTAAGTAAGCAATTCACTGTAAGGTCTGTTGTATTCGGCGCATGTGACTAATAAAATTTGATTGGATATGTGACTTAGTCACAAAAAATCCATATATAATTGTGCTTAATTGATTGATTGTACAAGCAGAAGTGATGTCCTCTTATCCATCAGGTAGGAAGTAGCAGTAGCAACACTGCCAAGTGGCTGGGATGTCCTCCACTGAGTCCACTGTCCCCACCACCTCCACCACCTCAACCCACCATCTGTCATCTGCTGTCTGCATTCCACCTCCCTCTGACAACATATAGACCACACATTAACCACACAACATTGTCAATACATGGTCAAATCAAACATAATCTCATCCCCAGGCTATTGCGCACAGCGCATATAAGCCTGGGATATCAACTACTCAACGTTGACCTTACTGGGAGTGACCATAGAATTCTATGGGACCAACTGAATAAAGTATTTGTCATCATTTAATTTGAGCCAATCACACGACAAGGTGTGCCTCTGTGATTGTGGTGTGCTAGTGTACGGGGGACGGTTAGGGAGAAGGTGTTGTGGAAGGTGATTGGTTGGTAGATTAAGCCGTTTAAGCCAATGCTTACACACCAGGAATATCGCCCGGCATTCTGTATTGGCTAACGAAGGCCAAATTTGACGCAATGGACCAACAGACTCTTTGCGCATTTGGGCGAAATATATTGATAAAAGTCGCCTTGTCCGAGAGATTTACATGGTTATCAAAACGTCACAACAGGGTAAGCCTACATGAAACACAACCCTTATTTTAAGTGTTTCTAAAATCTCCTATGGAAAACAATGAATGGTTGAAAAAACAATTGGAACCATTTCCCTGTTTGACCACTAGGTTATATTGTTTTTTGACACCACTATGGGGCTCTATTGTGGAGGAACCGTGAGCTCACGAGGAAAAACATGCTCACAAAAGAGATGAAACACCCACTTACACGGACAAGAACCGTTACAATTTTTTTCAATGGTAAACGGTATGACTAAACAATCTTATCTATCCACCATCTTTGACTGAACTTTCACTGTTCAGAAAACAAGAGGACAGACTGTACCATTTGAACGAGCTAGAGGGGTGTGTCATACATCTGACCAAGCCACACAAATCCAGGGGTGTAGTGCTGCCGAAGCATGAGGGCTCTCTAACTTTTTTCAATTTGAGAATACACAAAGCTGGTAAAAATATTTCTGGGACATGATTTCTGAAGCTCAATCAATGCCTGGCAAGATCACATAATAATGAATTAGTATTTACAAAAATCTAATCAAATCAAAATTGATTGGTCACATACACATATTTAGCAGATGTTATTGCGGTTGTAGTGAAATGCTTGTGTTCCTAACTCCAACAGTGCAGTAAAATCGAACAATTCACAACAATATACATCAATCTCAAAGTAAATTAATGCAATTAAGAAATATATAAATATTAGGATGAGCAATGTCGGAGTGGCATTGACTAGAGTACAGTAGAATACAATATATTATCACGGCTGTTGAAGGATGAGGACCAAGGTGCAGCGTGGTGAGCGTACATTTTCTTTATTTTAAGCAAAATGACGCCAAACAAAACAATAAACACTACAAAAACAAACCGTGAAGCTTACAAGCAAAGTGCTCTAAACAGAGACAGAACCTCCCACCCCCAAAAGACCAAGCAGCGTGGTGTAATGGACTCCTGGACATGGGAGGAGATCCTGGACAGGTAGGGACCCTGGAGGCAGGCTGGGGAGTATCGCCGTCCACAGGAGGAACTGGAGGCAGCTAAGGCTGAGTGGCAACATTACGAGGGAACACGGCTGGCAAGGAAGCCCGAGAGGCAGCCCCAAAAAATGTTTTTTTGGGGGGGCACACGGGGAGTGTGGCAGAGTCAGGTTGGAGACCTGAGCCAACTCCCCGTGCTTACCTTGGCGGGCGTCGTACTGGTCAGGCACCGTGTTATGCGGTGGAGCGCCCAGTGTCTCCAGTGCGCGTTCTTATCCCGGTGTGCTACATCCCAGCTCCCCGCATCTGCCGGGCTAGGGTGAGGATCCAGCCAGGACGGATTGTGCCCTACTCTCCAGACCTCCAGTGCGTCTCCCCGGGCCAGGATATCCTGCGCCGGGTCTAAGCACGGTTTCCCCAGTTCGCCAGTAAAACCCAGTGCGGCCTGTTCCAGCTCCCCGCACGTGCCGGGCTAGAGTGGGTATTCAGCCTGGAAGAGTGGTGCCAAGGCTATGCACCAGATCTCCAGTGCTCCCCCACAGCCCGGTCTATCCTGTGCCTCCTCCACGGACCAGGCCTCCAGTAGGTCTCCCCAGCCTGGTGAGTCCTGTGCCTGCTCCCAGAACCAGGTCTCCTGTGTGTCTCCCCAGCCTGGTGGGTCCTGTGCCTGCGCCCTGTCCAGAGCTGCCAGAGTCACCCTCCTGTACGGAGCTGCCGAGTCGCCCTCCTGTCCGGGGCCCGCTGCGAGGGTTCCAGTCCGGGGTCGGCGAGGGTCCCCTCGAGAGGCGCCACCTAAGTGGGCCAAGCCTGAGGTGGAGCGGGGTCCACGTCCCGCACCAGAGCCGCCACCGCGGATAGATGCCCACCCAGACCCCCCCTATAGGTTTAGGTTTTGCGGCCGGAGTCCACACCTCAATCAGGAACAGCTGTATATCGTTGTCTCTGATTGGGAACCATACTTAGGTACCCTTTTCACACCTGTGTGTGTGAAAACACCTTGGGTGGTTAATTTTGTTGGCAATTTTGGGGATTTGTCCAAAACATAACGCTTTGTATTCAGAGCAAAAAGTAAATTTCTTTGGCACATTTCTGCAGTATTACTTGAGTGCCTTGTTGCAAACAGGATGCATGTTTTGGAATCTTTTTTCACTCTTTCATTTAGGTTAGTATTGTGGAGTAACTACAATGTTGTTGATCCATCCTCAGTTTTCTCATCTCACAACCATTTAACTCTGTAACTGTTTTAAAATCATCATTGACATCACGGTGAAATCCGCTCTGGAAACTGAGTTAGGAAGGATGCCGGTACCTTTGTAGTGACTGGGTGTATTGATACACCATCCATAAAAAAATGTATGTTAACCACTATTATTGAACACGGAATGAGTCCATGCAACTTATTATATGATTAGTTAAGCACATTTTTACTCTTGAACTTATTTAGGCATGCCATAACAAATGGGTTGAATACTTATTGACTCAAGATATTTCAGCTTTACATTTTTTATACATTTCTAAAATGTTCTACAAACAATATTCCAATTTGCCATTATGGGGTACTGTGTGTAGATCAGTGACACAAAATCTCAATTTAATACATTTTAAATTCAGGCTGTAACACAACAAAATGTAGAAAAAGTAAAGGGGTGTGAATACTTTCTGAAGGCACTGTAGGTATGCCAAACTTGGTATACCAAACTTGATGTTTGAGGGTATTAAAAATATACGTTTCTTGAGACAATATGTATGGGCATAGGCAGACGTTGCAATTGGAGGATACATTTTATTAATATTCTATAATAATATTCAATAAGCTACATCTGTCGGTACAAACTTTGATTGCGAAATAATGATGTAACTAACTTTTTGGAGGGCGCTCCCGCACCTAAAGCACTACACACCATTGCACAAGTCCCGCCTCTGGATTGAAGAGATTTGGGGATATAAAATGAAGGATGCATGCACTTTTGAGTTCATCTCGTGAACGTCATCATCTTCACAACACGTTAATTCGCGTAGTGTTCTAGTCACTAGCAAACAAGAGAGAGCTTTTGTGTCTCCTACCTCAAAAGAATTCCTCATCCTCATCTCTCGCACCTCTCTGCCGGTAGCGCGAGCCACACAGCGCAGTCATGGCCAGCGACGATCAGCGGGGGCTACATTATGAACAAACGTTGGTAAGTTAACTTGTTGCTAGCTGAGAAACGCTTTTCTCCGTTCTCTCGATATACAAGACCAGTTGAGCGTTCGTCAGCTAAATTGTTGCCACTTCAACTTCACTTCGTTACACGAGTGAAAGGGCGGCAGGGTAGCCTAGTGGTTAGAGCGTTGGACTAGTAACTGGCAGGAAACCGGCAGGTTGCAAGTTCAAATCCCCAAGCTGACAAGGTACAAATCTGTCGTTCTGCCTCTGAACAGGCAGTTAACCCACAAATCTGTCGTTCTGCCCACTGTTCCTAGGCCGTCATTGAAAATAAGAATGTGTTCTTAATTGACTTGCCTAGGTAAATTAAAGGTATATATATTTAAAGAAACACAGTGAAATCGGTGTGTGTTGTCCGTTACATCTGCTTGATTATTGTTCATTGTTTTTACTTCAAAGCTTCAAAGTTTTGGGCTCGCACCTGGACTGGACTTGGTAAAATTTTATTTTTTATTTTTTTAATTAAAAGGCCTATTTTAAAACACTGTGCATAAGGTGAGAGTATATTATTCACAAATGTGCTAACAGGTGTTGTGCCGAAAATCTCCCCCTGCCAGAATCCCCCCTTCGCGTGAACGCGCACACACTCAATTCTTCATTGCTGCGATTTTCTTGCTAGTAGAGTTCTGCTCTTCAGTCCGTTGTCAGTTTAGCCTACATTTTACTGATCTTAGTAGCAGAAAGCATTTTTATTTGTGTCCTTCAAGGAAGCTGTCAATGATAACGTCAGACTGCGTTTCATATAAAACATGTTTTATGACGTTTTGGATCGCGGGGGAGGCACTAGTAATGTCTGCAGTTTTCGGTTTGGCTATTTGTTTAAAGTGTATTAGTCTATAAATAAGTCGCTTTGCCAAAATTCGTTATCTCTCCCAAGTCTTATTAGACTAGTAGTTGTTCTGAAATGTGTATTGCTTGCCAACATTGTACTCCCTCTATGTTTAACACACATACAGTACATTGAGTATTAATTTCAGTTGCTTATCCTGACGTGAAGTTTGTTCTATAGAAAGTATTTGACTGATGTGTGCCACAGAAAGTATTTGACTCTAGTGACAAAATTAAGGAAATTAGAAGGAGGGGGGGGGGTGGGGGGGTTCGGCAAGGCCATTTACTTGCCCTGCGGACCCCCCCCCCCCCCCTTTCTATCTTGAGACTGCAAGACCTGGCACACATCATAATCATTTTGGTAGCTCACACCAGTAGTGTGTGCCACAGAAAGTATTTGACTCTAGCCACAAAATGAAGGAAATTTGAAGGGGGGGATTCTGGCAGGGGAGAGGTTTTCGGCACAACACCAGAACGAACACCTTACAGAATCATTGCATTGTCATAACCCCCATCATGATACCGTTCTAAATATCTTAAGAACTCTACTTTACTATACAGAAAACTTTTTTTGCAGTCCATACTGGTATTTTGGGACACTTTGATTGGCAAAGTGGGACACTTAATTCTTTATTGTAAAGAAGGATACTTTAGAGAGTATATGAGTCATTTCCATATTTTTTTTTATTTTTTTTTAAATACTCATCAACCTACACACAATACCCCATAATGACAAAGCGAAAACATGTTTTTCGCAAATGTATAAAAAAAATATATATATATCTTATTTACATAAGTATTGAGACCCTTTGGAATGAGACTCGAAATTGAACTCAGGTGCATCTTGTTTCTACTGATCATCCTTGAGATGTTTTTACAACTTGATTGGAGTCCACCTGTGGTAAATTCAATTAATTGGACATGATTTGGAAAGGCACACACCTGTCTATATAAGGTCTCACAGTTGACAGTGCATGTCAGAGCAAAAACCAAGCCATGAGGTTGTAGAGCAGCATTGAAGGTCCCCAAGAACCCAGTGGCCTCCATCATTTTTAATTGGAAGAGGTTTGGAACCACCAAGACTCTTCCTAGAGCTGGCCGCCCGGCCAAGCAATCGGGGAAGAAGGGCCTTGGTCAGGGAGGTGACCAAGAACTTGAGGGTCACTCTGACAGAGCTCCAGAGTTCCTCTGTGGAGATAAGATGATCTTCCAGAACAGTGTTTCCCAAACTTTTTATAGTCCCATACCCCTTCAAACATTTAACCTCAAGCTACGTACCCCCTCTAGCACCAGGGTCAGCACACTCTCAAATCATTGTAAGCCTGCCACACACACACACTATACAATACATTTATTAAACATAAGAATAAGTATGCATTTTTAAGTGTGCATTTTTGTTATAACCCAGCTTGTGGGAAGTGACAAAGAGCTCTTATAGGACCAAGGCACAAATAATAATATAATAATAATCAATAATAATTTTGTTCTTTATTTTGCCATTTTACATATAAAACCTTATTTGTTCATCAAAAATGGTGAATAACTCACCACAGGTTAATGAGAAGGGTGTGCTTGAAAGGATGCACAGAACTCTGCAATGTTGGGTTGTATTGGAGAAAGTCTCAGTCTTAAATCATTTTCCACACACAGTCTGTGCCTGTATTTAGTTTTCATGCTAGTGAGGGCTGAGAATCCATTCTCACATAGGTACGTGGTTGCAAAGGGAATCAGTGTCTTAACAGCGCGATTTGCTAAAGCAAGAAACTCTGAGCGCAGCCCTATCCAGATATCTGGCAGTGGCTTCTGATTCAATTAAATTTTCACAGAACCGTTTGTTGCAATTTTGATGAGGCTCTCTTGTTCAGATATCGGTAAGTGGACTGGAGGCAGGGCATGAAAGGGATAACGAATCCAGTTGTTTGTGTTGTCCGTTTCGGGAAAGTACCTGTGTAAATGCGCACCCAACTCACTCAGGTGCTTCGCTATATCACATTTGACATTGTCCGTAAGCTTGAGTTCATTTGCACACAAAAAAATCATACAATGAGGGAAAGACCTGTGTGTGGTCCTTGTTAATGCAGACAGAAAAGTCTTAACCATAGCCTCAATTCTGTCCCGCACATTGAATATAGTTGCGGAGAGTCATTCAGGCGAGAAAAAACATCACCCACATTTTTTATTTATTTATTTAACCTTTATTTAACTAGGCAAGTCAGATAGGCCAGTCGTGTGAAAGTCATCATCATGCAATCGGTCAGACAAGTGAAAATTATGGTCAGTAAAGAGAACTTTAAGTTCGTCTCTCAATTTAAAAAAATATGTCAATACTTTGCCCCTTGATAACCAGCGCACTTCTGTATGTTGTAAAAGCTTTACATGGTCGCTGTCCATATCATTGCATAATATAGAAAATAGACGAGAGTTCAAGGGCCTTGCTCTAACAAATTTAACCATTTTCACTGTATTGTCCAAAATGTCTTTCAAGCTGTCAGGCATTCCCTTGGCAGCAAGAGCCTCTCGGTGGATGCTGTAGTGTACCCAAGTGGCGTCGGGAGCAACTGCTTGCATGCGCGTTACCACTCCACTATGTCTCCCTATTGTGGTTTTTGCTCTGTCAGTAGAGATACCAACACACCTTGACCACCAAAGTCCATTACTTTAAAAATATCCTCTCATGTTGTCCTGGTTTACAGTGGTTTGCAGAAGAGGATGTCTTCCTTAATTGACACCCCATAAACGTAACGGACATATTCCAGGAGATGTGCCAGGCCGCCATGTCTTTTGACTCATCCAGCTGTAATTCACTGGCTTGTATGCGAAGCAGTAATTGTTTCAAAACATCTCCTGCCATGTCACTGATGCGTCGTGAAACAGTGTTGTTTGATGAAGGCATTGTCTGTATAGTCTTTTTGTCCTTTTCCCCTCAGCATTGTCCCAGCCATACCCGCGGCAGCAGGAAGAATTAAGTCCTCCATAATAGTATGGGGCTTGCCTGTCTGTAACGTGTGTGCTGGGAGTGGTGACCTAGAGGCCAGAGAGGGAGCACACATCTTAGCCACTCGGTAGCTCACCATATAAGACGCTTCTAGACCCTTCTTATTAATGGTGTCTGTTACTTTTATACACGTCTTACTACTCGAAAGGCGTCTTTATTCTCGCTCCAAACACTCTGTGGCTTATTTTTCAAATTGTCATGTTATGTTTCTAAATGTCTGTGCAAGAGTGAAGGTTTCCTGTGAGAGAGTAACGGTTAATGTGATTGGATGTTAATTATTTGACTAGGCTACTTGTATTTCACATTGTGTTGTTATTTCGCTGAACATTAGATGGTTTAATTTTAATTTTGGCAGTGAAACGAGGCTACTCATGCGAGAAAAAAAACTTGCCCAAATGTACAGCCCCGTTGGAAAATGTAAATGTACTGTTTGAAAATGTGAAGATAATACAAAATAAAAAGTGAAATGTGAATCACATTTTTATTTGGCTTACCTCCGACTGCATTGCTACCCCAGTTTGGGAATACCTGTTCCAAAAGGACAACCATCTCTGCAGCATTCCACCAATCAGGCCTTTATGGTAGAGTGGATAGATGGAAGCCACTCCTTAGTACAAGGCACAAACATACTGTTCATCATATATCTGCTGCAGAGGGACAAGAGAGAGCCATGAGAAAAGGAGTTTTGATCAGTCATGGAAATAAAAGTGCAGAAAACAAATTGGCTCCCTATTTAAAAAGAAGATGGAGAACAAGCTATGAAGGAAAAATACTGGAGTTTTGGTGCAGGTACAACAACCTAGTGCAAAAATAATATTGTGATGTTATATTTCGTAAAACATATTTCGGTATGTAACTATATCGATTCCCCCCCATCACTACTCTTCCTCCCCCTCTCTCATATATCCTACCTGTTGTTCTGGCTGATACAGTCCTATACACTGTAGATATGGTCAGTTGTTCTGGCTGATACAGTCCTGTACACTGTAGATATGGTCAGTTGTTCTGGTTGTTCTGGCTGATACAGTCCTATACACTGTAGATATGGTCAGTTGTTCTGGCTGATACAGTCCTATACACTGTAGATAGGGTCAGTTGTTCTGGTTGTTCTGGCTGATACAGTCCTATACACTGTAGATAGGGTCAGTTGTTCTGGCTGATACAGTCCTATACACTGTAGATATGGTCAGTTGTTCTGGCTGCTACAGTACTATACATGGACCATCTACATAGGCCATACTTAGACCGTCATTGCAATGTGCCATTGGGACCCATTCATTTAACAAGATGTCTAGAAATGTCCTCTACAGTATGTGTAAGTAAACTAGTGTTGTAGTAGGTAGGGTTGTCTAGTGTGACACCCAGTCCTTGCTGTAAGAACATGGCATGTCTTGTATATGTTTGTGTGTGTGTGTTACCTACTGCTCTCCCTTAACCCTTTCTGTGTGTTCTTCCAGATGTATGGTCGCTACACACAGGAGTTGGTACTGCTCTCCCTTAACCCTGTCTGTGTGTTCTTCCAGATGTATGGTCGCTACACACAGGAGTTGGTACTGCTCTCCCTTAACCCTTTCTGTGTGTTCTTCCAGATGTATGGTCGCTACACACAGGAGTTGGTACTGCTCTCCCTTAACCCTGTCTGTGTGTTCTTCCAGATGTATGGTCGCTACACACAGGAGTTGGTACTGCTCTCCCTTAACCCTTTCTGTGTGTTCTTCCAGATGTATGGTCGCTACACACAGGAGTTGGTACTGCTCTCCCTTAACCCTTTCTGTGTGTTCTTCCAGATGTATGGTCGCTACACACAGGAGTTGGTACTGCTCTCCCTTAACCCTTTCTGTATGTTCTTCCAGATGTATGGTCGCTACACACAGGAGTTGGGGGCGTATGCCAAAGAAGAGGCAGCTCGCCTGAGGGAGGAGGGGGTGAGGAGGCGCTCGGTCACAGAACGCTCACGCTCCCTGGAACTTCTGGAGAATGACAAGGGCTGCTGCGCCAAGTGTCGCAGTGAGTACTGACCAATACTCACCACTCCAGCTGGACATACTGTAACCAGACCATATTCTCTGACCAAGTCTCTCTCTGTCTCTTTGTTACTGTGAAACAAGTCTCACTTCACATAAACTTTGCCAGATACCATGTGGTTACATTGTTACTAACATAAATAAACTGGAGTGTATTTAAGGAGGGATTTGGGAGGGAGAGTTTTTGAGTGTTTGTGCAGTCAGTGTGTGTGTGTGTTGATGTTTATTTGCTAGTACAGTGTTTGTGGTGTGTGAGCCACCTCATTCTATTTACTGTTGATGGTGATAATAATGATTCATATGTTTGTTTTTGGTAGACTGAACAGCCTGTTAACTAGAAATAGACTGCACATGTAGAAAACATTATGAACACCTGCTCTTTCCATGACATAGACTGACCAGCTGTATCCAGGTGGAAGCTATGATCTCTTATTGATATCACCTGTTCAATCCACTTCAATCAGGCTAAAGAAGGATTTTTAAGCCTTGATGCAATTGAGACATGGACTGTGTATATGTGCCAATAAAATGGTGAATTGGAAAGACAAAATATTTAAGTGCCTTTGAATGGTAGTAGGTGCCAGGCGTACCAATGTATGTTAAGAACTGCAAAGCTGCTGGGGTTTTCACGCTCAACAGTTTGCTGTGTGTGCCAAAAATGGTCCAACCCCCTTGAATAATTGCCCAGCAGTGGGAGCGAAGTTGTAATGGGTGGAGTCAGAGCACACTGCTCAGACCAGAGCTCCACTGCAGTTCACATTTCTCTAGCAAGCCTGAGAATACTTGATGATACAGTAGTTGATGGAAACAACCATAGCCCTAACCGTAACCACTCAGACCCATAATGACAAAGCGAAAACAGGTTTTTCGACATTTTTGCAAATGTATTAAAAATAAAAAACAAAATACATTATTTACATAAGTATTCAGACCCTTTGCTATGAGACTTGAAATTGAGTGCAGGTGCATGCTGTTTCCATTGATCATCTGTGACAGGTTTATACAACTTAACCACCTGTGGTAAATTCAATTGATTGGACATGATTTGGAAAGGCACACACCTGTCTATATAAGGTCCATAGTTGACAGTGCATGTTAGAGCAAAAACCAAGCCATGAGGTCGAAGCAATTGTCCGTAGAGCTCCAATACACTATTGTGTCGAGACACAGATCTGGGGAAGGGTACCAAAAAATGTCTGCGGCATTGAAGGTCCCCAAGAACCCAGTGGCCTCCATCATTCTTAAATGGAAGAAGTTTGTAACCACCAAGGCTCTTCCTAGAGCTGGCTGCCCGACCAAACTGAGCAATCGGGGGAGAAGGGTCTTGGTCAGGGATGTGACCAAGAACCCGATGGTCACTCTTAAAGAGCTCCAGAGTTCCTCTGTGGAGATGGGAGAAACTTCCAGAAGGACAACCATCTCTGCAGCACTCCACCAATCAGGCCTTTATGGTAATGGGCAGAAAGAAGCAACTCCTCAGTAAAAAGCACATGACAGCCTGCTTAGAGTTTGGCAAAAGAAACCTTAAGACTCTCAGACCATGAGAAACAAGATTCTCTGGTCTGATGAAACCAAGATTGAACTCTTTGGCCTGAATGCCAAGCGTCACGTCTGGAGGAAACCTGGCACCATCCCTACGGTGAAGTATGGTGGTGGCAGCATCATGCTTTGGGGATGTTTTTGAGTGTCAGGGACTGATGCAAAGATTAACAGAGCACAGTTCTGTGAGATCCTTGATGAAAACATGCTCCAGAGCACTCAGGACCTAAGACTGGGGCATAGGTTCACCTTCCAACAGGACAGAGACCCTAAGCACACAGCCAAGACAACGCAAGAGTGGCTTCGGGACTCTGAATGTCTCTGAATGTCCTTGAGTGGCCCAACTAGAGCCCACACTTGAACCTGATCGAACATCTCAGGAGAGACCTGAAAATAACTGTGCAGCGACGCTCCCCATCCAACCTGACAGAGCTTGAGAGAATCTGCAGAGAAGAATGGGAAAAACTCCCCAAATATAGGTGTGCCAAGTGTCACGTATACTCCCTCTCTGGCCTCTAGGTCATCAAGCTGCTGATTTAACCCGCACACCTGTCACCATCGTCAAGCGCACCAGCATGACACTCACCTGGACTCCATCACCTCCTTGATTATCTTCCCTATATCTGTCACTCCCCTTTGGTTCTTTCCTCAGGTGTTATCGACTCTGTTTCATGTTGGTGCGTTGTTTTATTGTTTAGTTTATTTATTAAAACACTCGCTCCCTGTACTTGCTTTCCGACTCTCAGCGCACTCGTTACACCAAGCTTGTAGTGTCATACCCAAGTCGACTCGAGGCTGTAATCGCTGTCAAAGGTGCTTCAACAAAGTAATGAGTAAAAATGGTCTGAATAATTATGTACATGTAATATTTCATTAAAAAAAGAAATAAAAAACTGCTAAAAATTCTAAAACACTGTTTTTGCTTTGTCATTATGTGTTATTGTGTAGATGAGATTTTTTTATTTATTTAATCCATTTTAGAATAAGGCTGTAACCTAACAAAATGTGGAAAAAGTCAAGGGGTCTGAAGACTTTCTGAAGGCACTGTACACCACTCTATGGAAAGATGAGACTCTCATGAACACGATGGTGTTCTCCGTTTTGCTCCCACAAGCGTCACAAGTCAATACCGCCGAAGTCTGTACCGCCGATCTGCCAACTTCTGTCTGTAGCGACCAAACAGTTTGGGCTACACACTAATATGACCCCTCTGTGGAAAGGTGAGACCCTCACAACCACGTACATGTCAGTAGATGTTTTGCTCTAGGATGCACACAAGCCTCACAAGACTCGTCTGAAGGTTGCCCTGTACCAGTTTAAAAAATTTACGAAACTGTATATAGAAGTAGTTTAGGGCAAATTTTTGGGTTGTTAAATATGGGTAAAAAAAATTACAAAAATCCTGATCTTTCTTATGTCTTTCAGATATAGGACAGACATTTTAAAACAAACTTCCTTTTGATTTATTTTTGGACTATCTGATTTTCCATGTATGAATCAGTTATTTGTATGTGCTAATAGCAGGTCAAATTCAATGTTTCATCAAATTATTATTTTTTCTTATACCTAAAGTGGTCCTCTAAATCAAATAGCTAAATGATCGTTGGCATAACCATCTTTAAAAAATACATATGTTAGCTTAGTAGAAGCGTTTGCCCATTATTCATTTCAAAACGATTCAAGTTCTGTGAAATTGGTTGTTGACCATTGCTAGACAACTATTTTCAGGTCTTGCCATAGATTTTCAAGCAGATTTAAGTCATAACTGTAACTCAGCCACTAATGAACATTCACCTTCTTCTTGGTTTTATTTTTATTTTATTTTTTTTATTTCACCTTTATTTAACCAGGTAGGCTAGTTGAGAACAAGTTCTCATTTGCAACTGCGACCTGGCCAAGATAAAGCATAGCAGTATGAGCAGACAACACAGAGTTACACATGGAGTAAACAATTAACAAGTCAATAACACAGTAGAAAACAAAGGGGTAACTCCATTGTAGATTTGGCCTTATGTTTTAAGTTATTGTCCTGCTGAAGAGTGAATTCATCTCCCAGTGTCTGGTGGAAAGCAGACTGAACCAGGTTTTCCTCTAGGATTTTGCGTGTGCTTAGCTCTATTCCACTTGTTTTTTATCCTGAAAAACTCCTTAGTCCTTAACAATTACAAGCATACCCTTAACATGATGCAGCCACCACCATGCTTGAAAATATAGAGAGTGTTGCTCAGCAATGTGTTGTATTGGATTTGCCCCAAACATAACACTTTGTATTCAGGACAAAAAGTGAATTGCTCTGTCACATTTTTTGCAGTATTACTTTAGTGTCTTGTTGCAGTGACTTAGAATATTTGTTTTCTGTGCAGGCTTCTTTATTTTCACTCTGTCAATTAGGTTAGTATTGTGGAGTAACTATAGTGTTGTTGATCCAGCCTCAGTTTTCTCCTATCCCAGCCATTAAACCCTGTAACTGTTTTAAAGTCACCATTGGCCTCATGATGAAAACCCTACACCATCTCCTTCCTTTCCGGCAACTGAGTTAGGAGGGGACTGGGTGTATTGATTAGAGGTCGACCGATTGTGATTTTAAATCGCCGACACCGATTATTGGAGGACCAAAAAGGCAGATACTGATTCATTAATTAATCAAACAATTTTTAAATTTGACAATTACAACAATACTGAATGAACACTTATTTTAACTTAATATAATACATAAATAAAATCTATTTAGCCTCAAGTAAATAATGAAACATGTTCAATTTGGTTTAAATAATGCAAAAACAAAGTGTTGGAGAAGAAAGTATAAGTGCAATATGTGCTATGTAAGAAAGCTAACTTTCAGTTCCTTGCTCAGAATATGAGAACATATGAAAGCTGGTGGTTCCTTTTAACATGAGTCTTCAATATTCCCAGGTAAGAAGTTTTAGGTTGTAGTTATTATAGGAATTATAGGACTATTTCCCTCTATTCCATTTGTATTTCATTAACCTTTGACTATTGGATGTTCTTATAGGCACTTTAGTATTGCCAGTGTAACAGTATAGCTTCCGTCCCTCTCCTCGCTCCTCCCTGGTCTCGTACCAGCAACACAACGACAACAGCCACCATCGAAGCAGCGTTACCCATGCAGAGCAAGGGGAACAACTACTAGAAGGCTCAGAGCGAGTGACGTTTGAAACGCTATTAGCGTGCGCTAACTAGCTAGCCATTTCACTTCGGTTACACCAGCCTCATCTCGGGAGTTGATAGGCTTGAAGTCATAAACAGCGCAATGCTTGACGCACAACGAAGAGCTGCTGGCAAAACGCACGAAAGTGCTGTTTGAATGAATGTTTACACGCCTGCTTCAGCCTACCACCGCTCAGTCAGATACTTAGATACTTGTATGCTTGTATGCTCAGTCAGATTATATGCAACGGAGGACACGCTAGATAATATCTAGTAATATCATCAACCATGTGAAGTTAACTAGTGATTATGATTGATTGTTTTTATAAGATAAGATAAGATACGTTTAATGCTAGTTAGCAACTTACCTTGGCTTACTGCATTCGCGTAACAGGCAGTCTCCAACGAGAGAGAGCCAGGTCGTTATTGCGTTGGACTAGTTAACTGTAAGGTTGCAAGATTGGATTCCCCGAGCTGACAGGGGCAGTTAACCCACCGTTCCTAGGCCGTCATTGAAAATAAGAATGTTTTCTTAACTGACTTGCCTATTAAATAAAGGTATCATTTTTTTTAAGCGTTTAAATCGGCGCCCAAAAATACCGATTTACGATTGTTATGAAAACTTGTAATCGACCCTAATTAATCTTCCATGCGACCGATTGGTCGACCTCTAGTATTGATACACCACCCAAAGTGTAATTAATAACTTCACCATGCTCAAAGGGATATGTTGTGGAGGTTCTACACAGGGACACTCAAAGTTAGTCTTATTTACCCCCAATTTTGATCTTGTCTCATCGCTGCAACTCGCCAACGAGCTCGGGAGTCGAAGGATGAGTCATGCATTCTCTGAAACATGACCCGCCAAACCGAGCTTCTTAACACCAGCTTATCCCGGTAACCAGCCGCACCAATGTGTCAGAGGAAAACCGTTCAACTGTTCAAGTTACTCTCGGAGGATGTGTTGGTACCATTCTTTATTCATGGCTGGGTTCTTAGGCAAAATTGTGAGTGAACCCACTCCCTTGGATGAGAAGCAACCCCACACATGAATGGTCTCAGGATGCTTTACTGTTGGCATGACACAGGACTGATGGTAGTGCTCACCTGGTCTTCTCCGGACAAGCTTTTTTCCGGATGCCCCAAACAATCGGGAAGGGGATTTATCAGAGAAAATGACTATACCCCAGTCCTCAGCAGTCCAATCCCTGTACCTTTTGCAGAATATCAGTCTTTCCCTGATGTTTGTCCTGGAGAGAAGTGGCTTCTTTGCTGCCCTTCTTGACACCAGGCCATTTTCCAAAAGTCTTCGCTTCACTGTGCGTTCAGATGCACTCACACCTGCCTGCTGCCATTCCTGAGCAATCTCTGTACTGGTGGTGGCCCGATCCCGCAGCTGAATCAACTTTAGGAGACGGTCATGGCACTTGTTGGACTTTCTTGGGTGCCCTGAAGCCTTCTTCACAACAATTGAACCACTCTCCTTGAAGTTCTTGATGATCCGATAAATGGTTTATTTAGGTGCAATCTTACTGGCAGCAATATCATTGCCTGTGAAGCCCTTTTTGTGCAATGCAATGATGACAGCACATCTTTCCTTGCAGGTAACCATGGTTGACAGAGGAAGAACAATGATTCCAAGCACCACCCTCCTTTTGAAGCTTACAGTCTGTTATTCGAACTCAATCAGCATGACAGAGTGATCTCCAGCATTGTCCTCGTCAACACTCACACCTGTGTTAATGAGAGAATCACTGACATGATGTCAGCTTGTTCTTTTGTGGCAGGGCTGAGATGCAGTGGAAATGTTTTTGGGGGATTCAGTTCATTTGCATGGCAAAGAGGGACTTTGCAATTCATTGCAATTCATTTGATCACTCTTCATAACATTCTGCAGTATATGAAGATTGCCATCATACAATTTGAGTCAGCAGACTTTGTGAAAATTAATATTTGTGTCATTCTCAAAACTTTTGGCCACGACTGTACACCCCTATCCATGTCATCAACATTACAACCTGTTGCCCTATACAATAGCACACACAGGCTGTACTATAGAGGAGGAGGAAAGTGTGGAGTCAGAAATGGGGAAAGTAGTAATGCTTTAGATGAGGAAAAGGAAGAATCTTGTACTGTGGTAAAGTAGCATTAGTGTGGTTTAGTACATTGGTGAGATGAGAGAAGACTGAATAAGATGACTGGGGAGCAGGAATAATGTTATGACGGTTTTCGGGAAATAGGGGAAGAACTGGTAGTGTGTGTGTGTGTGTGTGTGTGTGTGTGTGTGTGTGTGTGTGTGTGTGTGTGTGTGTGTGTGTGTGTGTGTGTGTGTGTGTGTGTGTGTGTGTGTAGGGGAGGGGGAGTTAGAGGAGAGGATCACTGTGTTAAATGATACTAGTCTGTGCAAAAGTTAACTTAGTAAAAATTGGCGAGGGTGTTACATTGTATGGTGGGTATGGGTGGTCCTGACTCCAAGATGGGCAATGTAGTTTTAACAATGCTACACTTCTCTCCTCAGTCTGTAAGATGTGTTGGTTTGTTTATATTGTAGTTCTGACTGACTTGACTCACTGGTACTGTAGTAGTAAGTGTTGCTGTTGTCGTCTAACAGTGTGCACCTGTATCTCTCTTCCCTCCAGTCTGTACAGTGCGCTGTCAGAAGTTCCTCATCTCTTGTGTTGGTGAAGACTGGATCTTCCTCATCCTCCTGGGTCTATTCATGGCTCTACTCAGCTGGCTGGTCGACTTTGGTATCGGCATCTGTCTACAATGTAAGAGAGGGAGTTGGGAAGGAGGGAGTTAGGAAGGGAAAGAGAGGTTTGGTAGACTCCTTGGTCCTCCTTGGTCTACTGATGGCTCTAGTCAGCTGGGTCATCAACTTCTCTATCGCAACCTGTCTACAAGGTGAGGGAGGGAGGGAGGGATAAGAGAGGAGAGAGGGAGGGAGGGATAAGAGAGGAGAGAGGGTTGGCGGGTGAGGATCCAGGGAAGGCAAATGGTGCACAGACTACTTAGACCCCATGGTGTGTGTAAGCACATTCTCAGTGTTCTCCCATTAGGTTTGAATGTATCTTTTGTGTGTATATCTTGTCACGGTGGAAGTCTTCTAACTTGACACAAACAAGCTGTACAGCTTTTTTAACTGGATACATGATGACTAACCACCTGTCCACTAGAACACACACACACACACACACATTAGGACACATACTTTGAGAGGCTGGTCATGGCCCACATCAAGGCTAGCATGCCAGGCACACTGGACCCACTCCAATTTGCCTACCTCTATTCACACGGCTGTAACACATCTGGACAAGAGGAGCATCTATGTAAGAATGCTGTTCATTCACTACATTTCAGCATTCAACACTATTGTTCACTCCAAGCCTGACACCAAGATCAGGGCCCTGGGTCTGGACACCACCCTTTGCAACTGGATCCTTGACTTCCTGATGGGCAGACCATGTGACGATTGGTAACAGCACCGCCTCCACACTGACTCTTAGCACAGGGGCCCCCCAGGGGTGTGTCCTCAGCCCTCTGCTGTACTCCCTGTTCACCCACAACCGCATGGCTTTGCACGATACCAACTCCATCATAATGGTTGGTGACGACACCACAGTTGTAGGCCTTTTAACTAGGTAGGTAAGTGAAGTGGCATTGTGGTGACAGGATAACAACCTCTCCCCTCAACGTCAGCAAAACCAAGGAGTTTATTGTTTACTTCAGCAAGCAGAGGAGGAACATGCCCTGATTCACATCAATGGGACTGGAGAGCGAGAGAGTCAGCAGTTTAAAGTTCCTCATCATCCACATCACCGAGGACTTGTCATGGACCATCAACACCACCACTCTTGTCAACAGTGTCTTTAACTTCCCAAGGCGGCTGAAGAAATTCGGCATGCCATTCCGGGTACGCTCCAAATGTTGCCCCTGCACCATCGACAGCGTCCTGACCTGTTGCATCACGGCCTGGTACGAGAATTGCTCTGTCCACAACCACAAAGCCCTCCAGCGGTTGGTGAAGATGGCCCAGTACACCCATCCACAGTCTACTCAAAACGGTGCCTGAGGAAGGCCCGCCACACCATCAAAGATCCCGCACACCCGCAGTGGCAGACGGTATCGGAGCATGAGTTCTGATACCAACAAGCTCAGAGACCGTTTCTATCTACAAGCCATCAAACTGCAGAACCCTTTAATTGGACTGGCCAGCTGCTCTGATTCTCTGCACCTTCGCACACATGCATTCACTCACTCACTCACTCTCACACACACACACACACACACACACACACACACACACACACACACACACACACCACTGCTTTTACCAGACTCTTATTATGATTGCTAAATACTGCACAATTTAAACACTTACCCCCCCCCCCCCCCCCCCTCACCAGAACACATGTACATATTGGACCATAAATTGTGCCGTCCTGTATTATACTTATGCTAAAATGTTTATTTTATTCTACTGAACCATTTACTTTATGTTCGTATTATTGTCTTTTCTTATTTCTTATTGTTGTTGCATTTTTGCGAAGGGAACTGCAAGTTTGCATTTCGTTGGACGGTTTATACCATGTACAGTTGAAGTCGGAAGTTTACATACACCATAGCCAAATACATTTAAAAACTCTGTTTTTCACAATTCCTGACATTTAATTCTAGTAACAATTCCCTGTCTTAGGTCAGTTAGGATCACCACTTTATTTGAAGAATGTGAAATGTCAGAATAATAGTTGAGAGAATTATTTTTTTTCAGCTTTTATTTCTTTCATCACATTCCCAGTGGGTCAGAAGTTTACATACACTCAATTAGTATTTGGTAGCATTGCCTTGAAATGGTTTAACTTGGGTCAAATGTTTCAGGTAGCATTCCTCAAATTGGGGGAATTTTGGCCCATTCTTCCTGACAGAACTGATATAACTGAGTCAGGTTTGTAGGCCTCCTTGCTCACACACACTTTTTCAGTTCTGCCCACACATTTTCTATAGGCTTGAGGTCAGGGCTTTGTGATGGCCACTCCAATACCTTGACTTTGTTGTCCTTAAGCCATTTTGCACAACTTTGGAGGTATGCTTGGGGTCATTGTCCATTTGGAAGACCCATTTGCGACCAAACTTTAACTTCCTGACTGATGTCTTGAGATGTTGCTTCAATATATCCACATCATTTTCCTGCCATCTATTTTGTGATGTGCACCAGTCCCTCCTGTAGCAAAGCACCCCCACAACATGATGCTGCCAACCCCGAGCTTCACGGTTGGAATGGTGTTCTTTGGCTTGCAAGCCTCCCCCTTTTCCTCCAAACATAACGATGGTCATTATGGCCAAACAGTGCAGTTGCAAACCGTGGTCGGGCTTTTTTATGGCGGTTTTGGAGCAGTGGCTTCTTCCTTGCTGAGCGGCCTTTCAGGTTATGTCGATATAGCACTCATTTTACTGTGGATATAGATACTTTAGTACCTGTTTCCTCCAGCATCTTCACAAGGTCAATTGCTGTTGTTCTGGGATTGATTTGCACTTTTCTCAACAAAGTATGTTCATCTCTAGGAGAGAGAACGCGTCTCCTTCCTGAGTGGTATGATGGCTGCGTGTTCCCATGGTGTTGATACTTGCGTACAATTGTTTGTTACAGATGAATGTGGTACCATGAAATACACAGGTACACCTCCAATTGACTTAAATGTTGTCAATTAGCCTATCAGAAGCTTCTAAAGCTATGATGTAATTTTCTGGAATTTTCCAAGCTGTTTAAAGGCACAGTCAACTTAGTGTATGTAAACTTCTGACCCACTGGAATTGTGATACAGTGAATTATAAGTGAAACAATCGGTTCCTAAACAATTGTTGGAAAATACTTGTGTCATGCACATAGTAGATGTCGTAACCGACTTTCCAAAACTATAGTTTGTTAACAAGAAATTTGTGGAGTGGTTGAAAAATGAGTTTTAATGACTCCAACCGAAGTGTACGTAAACTTCTGACTTCAACTGTACATACAACTAATAAAACTTGAAACACTGTTCCTTTGGCTGAATCATTTAAGTTGACACATCTCCTGCATGCAGCTAACAAAGACATTAAGCCACACTCAAGATAATCTCAGACACTGTGGTTTACACACATACACTCGTCAAACCAGGGTGTGTCTTTTTCTGCCGTTAGAAATCCCTCCTCTGATTTTTTTTATCATGTCTTCAGTCAAACAGACATTTACACACATTGCTGCATTTTTGTGTGTGTGCTAATGGGGAGACTGATGCATGTGGAGAAAGTGAAGAGAGGGTAATCTAGAAGCAAGACGCTCATATAGACACATCCTCTTATCCCCTTTCTCCACCTACACACAAACACGCGCGCACACACACACACACATGCACACACACAAGCACGCACACACTTTTGATCTCTCCCTGTAAAGCAGCCCTTTTAGGGAGGGGAGTCCTGCGTGTTCTACTGTTGTTGAGGTACTAATCCTTCTGTCTGTCTCAGTTGAAGCATGACTTTGGATGTACTTTTACTTTATGATTGACATCAAGTTGATTTTGGTGTGTGTGTGTGTGTGTGTGTGTGTGTGTGTGTGTGTGTGTGTGTGTGTGTGTGTGTGTCCACAGCACAGAAGTGGATGTATGTGAACCTGGAGAGTAATGTGTTTCTCCAGTACCTAGCCTGGGTCACCTACCCTGTGGTGCTCATCACCTTCTCAGCTGGCTTCACACAGCTACTGGCCCCACAGGCCGTAGGTAAGACACACACACACACACACACATACTGACCATAGCATACCCACACTAACCCCCTCTCCCCCTCTAGGTTCAGGTATCCCAGAGATTAAGACCATTCTGAGGGGTGTAGTGCTGAAAGAATGCCTCACCTTTAAAACCTTTGTGGCCAAAGTCATCGGCCTCACCTGTGCCCTGGGCAGTGGCATGCCTCTGGGCAAGGAGGTAACACACGCACTCTCTACACACAGTACACACACACACTCTGTAAACATTCTTCTCACCTCACACAGTCCTCTGACGCATACACACACATCCTCTTCTCACAGTCAGGCTTGTGTGAGTGTGGGTAGTTGTCACTTGTTGCTGGCAGTACAGTACTGTTATGCAGACACACACACCATTTGACAGCCAGCAGATGAATTCTGGCCCGAAGACCCGCAAAATCAATAAATTCATCTGTAATTCACAGGACAAGTGGTTCTCACGGTGAAGCACACACACACACAGGCATGTGGTTGTGGTTACACGTGTCCTGTGTCCCTGTCATACAGCCACACACGTTGCACTCAGGCCACCCCATTGGTCACAGTGGAGAGGAAGGGAGGGGGATAAGGAGGGAGGAAAGGAGAGGGGAGGAGAGGGGGGTGAATGCGGGTGGAGAGGAGAGGAAAGGGGGATAGATGAGGAGAGGAGAGGGGGATGAATGAGGGTGGAGAGGAGAGGAGAGGGGGATGAAGGAGGGTTGATTGGAGAGGAGAGGGGGATGAATGAGGGTGGAGAGGAGAGGAGAGGGGGATGAAGGAGGGTTGATTGGAGAGGAGAGGGGGATGAATGAGGGTGGAGAGGAGAGGAGAGGAGAGGGGGATGAAGGAGGGTGGATTGGAGAGGAGAGGGTGGTGAATGAGGGTGGAGAGGAGAGGGGGATGAAGGAGGGTGGATTGGAGAAGAGAGGGGGATGAATGAGGGTGGAGAGGAAAGCAGAGGGGGATGAATGAGGGCGGAGAGGAGGGGGGGTGGATTGGAGAGGAGAGGGGAATGAAGGAGGGTGGAGAGGAGAGGGGGATGAAGGAGGGTGGATTGGAGAGGAGAGGGGGATGAAGGCGGGTGGAGAGGAGAGGGGGATGAAGGAGGGTGGATTGGAGAGGAGAGGGGGATGAATGAGGGTGGAGACGAGAGGAGAGGGGGTGAAGGAGAGGAGAGGAGAGGGGGATGAAGGATGGTAGAGAGGAGACGGGGGGTGGAAGAGGGAAAGAAAATGTTATCATTTTAATCTTGAAAGAGCTGAGATTAGTCAATGATACATTGGAGGAGAGGAGACATTTATATGAACACACTGATGAGGGTGTTTGTGTACACACGTTTCTGAGAAGATGTACATGAGAGATGTGTGTGCGAGCGTTAATTATACTGTATGAGACAGTGAATACATTAAACCAATTGCATTCACAGGTGAGCCTACTGTCCTGAGAGGGATAGAATGATGATGCTTGGGTTAAATTACAATTTTTTAAATGACAGGACACATAGGGTGACTCCTCCCCCAGCATCTCTCCCTCTAGACAATAACACTTCAGCACCATTTAAAGTGTTCTACTCCACTCTGCTCTGTTGTGGCATAAATGACAGATGCCCAGCAGTGACTTCAGCAGCAGGGTTCAGGCTATGAATGAGTGTTAAACAGGGAGGGAAACATTTTTACATTTGATATTTTAGTGATTTATCAGATGCTCTTATTCAGGGTGCCTTACAGTAAGCAGTGAGTGCATACATTTTGGAAAGAAAAAGACTGTAGACCTCTCCCTCCTTTCAGACAGTTTGAAAAGTGGAGAGAGAGACATAGCGAGTGGTCATGAGTGAGTGTTAAAACAGGGAGTGAAACAGAGGTAAAGAAAGAAAGACTGAACACCTTTCATCCTCTCTGAGAGGTAAACAAAGTGGAGAAGGAGAGTTTTATTGTTTATTTCACTTTATATATTCACTGTATATATTATCTACCTCACTTGCTTTGGCAATGTTAACACATGTTTCCCATGCCAATAAAGCCCTTGAATTGAATTGAATTGAGAAAGACTGGACACCTTTCCTCCTCTCTAAGAGGTAAACAAAGTGGAGAAGGAGAGGGAGAGAGAGAAAGACTGGACATCTTTCCTCCTCTCTGAGAGGTTAACAAAGTGGAGAAGGAGAGGGAGAGAGAGAAAGACTGGACATCTTTCCTCCTCCCTGAGAGGTTAACAAAGTGGAGAAGGAGAGGGAGAGAGAGAAAGACTGAACACCTTTCCTCCTCTCTGAGAGGTAAACAAAGTGGAGAAAGAGAGGGAGAGAGAGAAAGACTGGACACCTTTCCTCCTCTCTGAGAGGTAAACAAAGTGGAGAAGGAGAGGGAGAGAGAGAAAGACTGAACACCTTTCCTCCTCTCTGAGAGGTAAACAAAGTGGAGAAGGAGAGGGAGAGAGAGAAAGACTGGACACCTTTCCTCCTCTCTGAGAGGTAAACAAAGTGGAGAAGGAGAGGGAGAGAGAGAAAGAGAAAGACTGGACACCTTTCCTCCTCTCTGAGAGGTAAACAAAGTGGAGAAGGAGAGGGAGAGAGAGAAAGACTGGACACCTTTCCTCCTCTCTGAGAGGTAAACAAAGTGGAGAAGGAGAGGGAGAGAGAGAAAGAGAAAGACTGGACACCTTTCCTCCTCTCTGAGAGGTAAACAAAGTGGAGAAGGAGAGGGAGAAAGAGAAAGACTGGACACCTTTCCTCCTCTCTGAGAGGTAAACAAAGTGGAGAAGGAGATGGAGAAAGAGAAAGACTGGACACCTTTCCTCCTATCTGAGAGGTAAACAAAGTGGAGAAGGAGAGGGAGAGAGAGAAAGACTGAACACCTTTCCTCCTCTCTGAGAGGTAAACAAAGTGGAGAAGGAGAGGGAGAGAGAGAAAGACTGAACACCTTTCCTCCTCTCTGAGAGGTAAACAAAGTGGAGAAAGAGAGGGAGAGAGAGAAAGACTGAACACCTTTCCTCCTCTCTGAGAGGTAAACAAAGTGGAGAAAGAGAGGGAGAGAGAGAAAGACTGGACACCTTTCCTCCTCTCTGAGAGGTAAACAAAGTGGAGAAGGAGAGGGAGAGAGAGAAAGACTGAACACCTTTCCTCCTCTCTGAGAGGTAAACAAAGTGGAGAAGGAGAGGGAGAGAGAGAAAGACTGGACACCTTTCCTCCTCTCTGAGAGGTAAACAAAGTGGAGAAGGAGAGGGAGAGAGAGAAAGAGAAAGACTGGACACCTTTCCTCCTCTCTGAGAGGTAAACAAAGTGGAGAAGGAGAGGGAGAGAGAGAAAGACTGGACACCTTTCCTCCTCTCTGAGAGGTAAACAAAGTGGAGAAGGAGAGGGAGAAAGAGAAAGACTGGACACCTTTCCTCCTCTCTGAGAGGTAAACAAAGTGGAGAAGGAGAGGGAGAAAGAGAAAGACTGGACACCTTTCCTCCTCTCTGAGAGGTAAACAAAGTGGAGAGGGAGAGAGAGAAAGACTGGACACCTTTCCTCCTCTCTGAGAGGTAAACAAAGTGGAGAAGGAGAGGGAGAAAGAGAAAGACTGGACACCTTTCCTCCTCTCTGAGAGGTAAACAAAGTGGAGAGGGAGAGGGAGAGAGAGAAAGACTGGACACCTTTCCTCCTCTCTGAGAGGTAAACAAAGTGGAGAGGGAGAGAGAGAAAGACTGGACATCTTTCCTCCTCTCTGAGAGGTAAACAAAGTGGAGAAAGAGAGGGAGAGAGAGAAAGACTGGACACCTTTCCTCCTCTCTGAGAGGTAAACAAAGTGGAGAAGGAGAGGGAGAGAGAGAAAGACTGCACACCTTTCCTCCTCTCTGAGAGGTAAACAAAGTGGAGAGGGAGAGAGAGAAAGACTGGACACCTTTCCTCCTCTCTGAGAGGTAAACAAAGTGGAGAGGGAGAGGGAGAGAGAGAAAGAGACTAGTTGTATTGGGGAGAAGTGTTTCTTCTCAACACCAGGAGTCGGTTAGTCTCCTGGAGGGTGTCACACTTTCCGATATGTTTCTGTTTTAAACCTCTGGACTACAATTGACCCTTTTGGCAAAATGTGACTTGTTTTTATTCCGGGGTGAGTGAAACTGAAGTTTAAGTGTGATGTGGTTTTCTTTAAGTATGTAACACAAATATATATACCAGGTGTTTTAAGAAATAATTCACGTCATTCTTTCTTCCTCTCTAGAGTCCGTTTGTTCACATTGCCAGTCTTGGTGCTGCACTTCTCTGCAAGTTCATGTCTCTGTTTGGAGGAATCTATGAGGTAAACTACACCTGTACACACACGTTACCACATTGTTACCAATATGTTCTTAATAAGCTTTCAACACTATACATGCCTCTGTCAGTATTTCACTTCCATACCCTAACCTCACAACTAAACCACAGTACATCTTATCACTATCGCTATATCTATTTGGATATCTATTTGGATATAAGAGCAACGTCAACTCATCATCATTACGATCAGGAATGCAACTTTCCCGAAGCGGATCCTCTGTTTTGCCCACCACCCAGGACAATGGATCGGATCCCAGCCGGCGAACCAAAACAACGACGCCGTAAAAGGTGCAGACAAAGCGGTCTTCTGGTCAGGCTCCGGAGACGGGCACATCGCGCACCGCTCCTGAGTATACTACTCGCCAATGTCATCTCTTGACAACAAGGTAGATGAAATCTGAGCAAAGGTAGCATTCCAGAGAGACATAAGAGACTGTAACGTTCTTTGCTTCATGGAAACATGGCTCACTCGAGACACGCTATCGGAGTCGGTACAGCCAGCTGGTTTCTTCACACATCGCGCCGACCGAAACAAGCATCTTTCTGGTAAGAAGAGAGGCGGGGGGGTGGGTTCCTTTATGATTAACGAGGCATGGTGTGATCATAACAACATACAGGAACTCAAGTCCTTCTGTTCACCTGACTTGGAATTCCTCACAATCAAATGCCGACCGCATTATCTACCGAGAGAATTCTCATCGATCATAATTACAGTCGTGTATATTCCCCCCCAAGCAGACACATCGATGGCCCTGAACAAACTTAATTTGACTCTATGTAAACTGGAAACCACATGTCCTGAGGCTGCATTCATTATAGCTGGGGATTTTAACAAGGCTAATCGGAAAACAAGACTCCCTAAATTCTATCAGCATATCGATTGTGCAACCAGGGCTGGTAAAATCCTGGATCACTGTTATTCTAACTTCTCCTTTCCCTAACTCTCCTTTCAGAAAAGCTGACCATGACTCCATTTGGTAGCTTCCAGCCTATAGACAGAAACTAAAACAGGAAGCTCCCGTGCTCAGGTCTGTTCAACGCTGGTTCGACCAATCTGATTCCACGCTTCAAGATTGCTTCGACCATCAATCAATCACGGATTACAAAAAGAAAACCAGCCCGTTGCGGACCAGGATGTCTTGCTCCCAGACAGACTAAACAGCTTCATTGCTCGCTTTGAGGACAATTCAGTGCCACTGACACGGCCCGCTACCAAAACCTGCGAACTCTCCTTCACTGTAGCCGACGTGAGTAAAACATTTAAACGTGTTAACCCTCGCAAGGCTGCAGGCCCAAACGGCATCCCCAGCTGCGTCCTCAGAGCATGCGCAGACCAGCTGGCTGGTGTGTTTACGGACACACTCAATCAATCCTTATCCCAGTCTGCTGTTCCCACATGCTTCAAAAGGGCCACCATTGTTCCTGTTCCCAAGAAAGCAGCCAGTGTAAGTGCAGGGGGTGCCAAATTCAAAACAACAGAAATCCCATCATTAAAATGACTCAAACATACAAGTATTTCACACCATTTTAAAGATACACTTCTTGTTAATCCCACCACAGTGTCCAATTTCAAAGAGGCTTTACGGTGAAAGCACCACAAACAATTATTTTAGGTCAGAGCCAAGTCACAGAAAAACACAGCCATTTTTCCAGCCAAAGAGAGGAGTCACAAAAATCAGAAATAGAGATAGAATTAATCACTAACCTTTCATGATTTTCATCAGATGACACTCATAGGACTTCATGTTACACAATACATGTATGTTTTGTTCGATAAAGTTCATATTTATATAAAAAAATCTCAGTATACATTGGCGCGTTATGTTCAGTAGTTCCAAAAACATCCGGTGATTTTGCAGAGAGCCACATCAATTTACAGAAATACTCAATGTTGATGAAAATACAAGTGTTATACATGGAACTTTAGATACACTTCTCCTTAATGCAACCGCTGTGTCAGATTTCAAAAAAGCTTTACGGAAAAAGCAGCAGCAGATGCAATTATCTGAGTACGGCGCTCAGAGCCCAAACAAGCCAAAAAGATATCCGCCATATTGTGCAGTAAACAGAAGTCAGAAATAACATTATAAATATTCACTTACTTTTGATGATCTTCATCAGAATGCACTCCCAGGAATCCCAGTTCCTCAATAAATGTTTGTTTTGTTCGATAATGTCCATCATTTATGTCCAAATAGCTCCTTTTGTTAGCGCGTTTGGTAAACAAATCCAAACTCACGAAGCGCGTTCACTATGAGCCAAAGTCAAAAAGTTCCGTTACAGTCCGTAGAAACATGTTAAACGAAGTATAGAATCAATCTTTAATATGTTTTTAACATAAATCTTCAATAATGTTCCAACCGGAGAATTCCTTTGTTTGTAGAAATGCAATGGAACAGAGCTCGCTCTCACGTGAACGAGCGTCACGAGCTCAAGGCATTCTGGCAGACCTCTGACTCATTCCCCTCTCATTCGCCCCCACTTCACAGTAGAAGCATCAAGCAAGGTTCTAAAGACTGTTGACATCTAGTGGAAGCCTTAGGAAGTGCAACATGACTCATCCCACTGTATCTTCAATAGGGAATGAGTTGAAAACGACCAACCTCAGATTTCCCACTTCCTGGTCAGATTTTTTTTCGCAGGTTTTTGCCTGTCATATGAGTTCTGTTATACTAACAGACATCATTCAAACAGTTTTAGAAACTGAGTGTTTTCTATCAAAATATACTAATAATATGCATATATTAGCAACTGGCACTGAGTAGCAGGTAGTTTACTCTGGGCACCTCTTGGCACCTTATTCATCCAAGCTACTCAATACTGCCCCCAGCCATAAGAAGTTAATATTTTCCTTCTCTCCCCCCTCCTCTCTGTGTTGTATCTGTACTGTATATGAATATACCTCATTTTATGGCTTTTGTTTGCGATTCCACATGAATTACTCTTCCATCCATGCATTTGTTCATTCAAATATTACCTACAATGTAATCATGTTTGGGAATGAACACTTTAGCGCTCTTGCAAAGCTAAAGAAATATAAATGCTTGCTTACTTTATTTTATCCTGGTAGTTGGAGAAGAATTCTTCATATTTCCTTGTTGTGACAGGCAAACTGAGGTGCGTTGGAGAGCGCAATGTTTAAACTGTTCATGCCAACCTGTTGGTGTGAAATTATATATTCCATGGTGAAATGCATTATCCCAATTTTCCCCTGTCACAACAGCTGTGACAGGGATATGTTGGGCTATACTTGCTGCTGTGCATGCTAATTGCTAACAGGCATTACTGAGGCCTGCCCAAGGGGAGGTCAGTGGGCTGAATTATTTATTTAAATCCAGTTGATATTGCTCTTCGTCCTGTTGACTATTTTGTAAATAATGTAGTAGCCTACTTTTCATGCTTATTTATTCCCCATTTTTGCTCATAAAAGCCCTGACCTTGTGCAGAAAAATGTAGCATCATTGTCTGCCTCCTTCCACACTACTAGGCCTACATCCATCCTGACAACAGCCTACCTCACAGGCTGTGTTTGTGTGTGTGTCTGTAAATGTAAACACACCTCTCCCAATGTGCTTACAGAATGAGTCGAGGAACATTGAGCTGTTGTCAGTTGCCTGTGCTGTTGGGGTGAGCTGTGTTTTCGCTGCCCCTATAGGAGGTGAGTGGCACCAACATAACACTCACTGACTGATACACTGGCTGGTTCGGAGAAGGTTTACTTCTTCCCCCCTGTTAGCAGTTGATGTTACTCTTCAATAACACAGACCCCAAAGCAAATCAGGGGGAGAAAAACTGGGCCAATGGCCAAATAACAAGTATCCTATTTCAGGCTCAATGCCTAGACAAATTCCTCCCACTTCTCTGACCCATTGATCAATATTTCCCTATTAGAGGAAAAACACTATTTCCATGGTCCTCTCTTGACTTTTAGTCCTCTTGACCTTTAGTCCTCTTGACCTTTAGTCCTCTTCTTTGTGTATTTATCTTGGAAATAGTCTTACACCCGTCACTCCCCTGATTGGGGCATAGTTACTAATGATCTTCCTGTGTGTTTCTAAGTAATGTGTGTGTGTGTGTGTGTGTGTGTGTGTGTGTGTGTGTTTGTGTGTGCCTATGCGTGTGTGTGATAGGTTTGCTGTTCAGTATTGAGGCAATGTCTACTTTCTTCACTGTGAGGAACTACTGGAGAGGGTTCTTCGCTGCCACCGTCACTGCCTTCATGTACAGAGTTCTGGCCGTGTGGAACAGAGACGAGGGTAAGACATGTTTACATGTGTACCCAGCAGACTGGGAGCATTCCCAGACCATTAACTTATGTTATAGTTCGGGTTTTATCGAACTTTAGGATGAGAACATCCTAAAAACATTCTAATAATGTTTTTGATAACCAAATATTGTTTTTTAAGGTGTTTTAAATGTATTATACTTGGAATTTTCTCATAACGTTCACTAAAATGTTGTGTACAACATCTGTAACAACCACAGCAGAACATTCCCCAAACATTCTCATTAGGATTCCAGGTAATGTAATAACACAATGTACAAGTACTTTTAAAACATACTGACACAGGAAAATGTGAGAGCAATAGAAATGGCTCTGAGAATATATTACGTGAACGTTCTGCTAATGTTGATGAAGATGTTATCAAAAACATGCAAAACAACAAGCAGGGAATATTCCCACTCTGCTTTCATGACGTTACAGTGTGACATTATGACATAATTATTCCAATAATGTTCCCTAAACATTCTTCAGCAATCATCTGCATTCAATTAAATTAGTTCTGAGAAAACATCACTGGAATATTTCACTAATATTAATGGATATCCGAGACACCTATCCAGGCATAGGATCTTAATGGGACCAGTTTCTCACAGCAGGAAAATAATCTTGCAGCAACAGGAAATGTGAATTAATAAGTGGATTATGATTAATGGACATTTTTGTATGGGTTGATACATTTTTCATTAGGGAAAATCAAGTCTGACGTTTTAAAGAGGAAACTTTAGAATAATTTTTCAACCTACAATATTCTTTCCAAAATATTCAGTTAATGTTGAGGGAGACATTACTACTAACACCTATAACAACAAACAACAAACATTCCTGGAATATTCAGTTAATGTTGAGGGAGACATTACTACTAACACCGATAACAGCAAACTTCTTGCAAGACTCTTATAAAATGATTCTGTAAGTTTATGACATGATGATCCAGAATTGTTCTAAAAACAAACTTCAACGATAATGGAAGTATTTCTCAAAGCGTTGCTACAATGTTCTGCAGTGCATTGGTAAAGTATTCAGACCCCTTGACTTTTTACACATTTTGTTACGTTACAGCCTTTAAAAAAATCATCATAAATCTACTGTACACACAAATACCCCACAATAACAAAAACAAAACCCCGTTTTTAGACATTTTTGCAAATGTATTACAAATAAAAAACTGAAATATTACATTTACATAAGTATTCAGACCCTTTACTCAGTAGTTTGGCAGTGATTACAGCTGGAGTCTTCTTGGGTATGACGCTACAAGCTTGGCACACCTGTATTTGGGGGGTCGCTGCACAGCTATTTTCGATCCGTTTCAAGTCTGGGCTCTGGCTTGGCCACTCAAGGAAATTCAGAGACTTGTCCCAAAGCCAGTCCTGCAATGTCCTGGATGTGTGCTTAGGGTTTTTGTCCTGTTGGAAGGTGAACCTTCACCCCAGTCTGAGGTCCTGAGTGCACTGGAGCAGGTTTTCATCAATGATGCCTCTGTACTTTGCTCTGTTCATCTTTCCCTCAACCTGACTAGTCTCCCAGTTCCTGCCGCTGAAAAACATCCCCACAGCATGATGCTGCCACCACCATTCTTCACTGTCGGGATGGTGCCAGGTTTCCTCCAGACGTGACGCTTGGCATTCAGGCCAAAGAGTTCAATCTTGGTTTCATTAGACCAGAGAATCTTGTTTCTCATGGTCTGAGAGTCTTTAGGTGACTTTTGGCAAACTCCAAGTTGGCTGTCATGTGCCTTTTACTAAGGAGTGGCTTCCGTCTGGCCACTCTACCATATAGGCCTGATTGATTGAGTGCTGCAGAGATGGTTGTCCTTCTGGAAGGTTCTCCCATCTCCACAGAGGAACTCTGGAGATCTGTCATAGTGACCATCGGGTTCTTGGTCACCTCCCTAACCAAGGCACATTATATTGATGTATAATGTTAAATTATTATATGAAGTTGCAAAACTTTTAAAGAAATGGCATTTCAATCTTCGTAAATCATTCTATTTCATTAGGATATTATCCAAAGAATGTTAATCAATTCACATTTTATTTGTCACATGCGCCGAATAAAACATGTGTAGTCTTTACCGTGAAATGCTTACTTAAGATCCCTTTCCCAACAATGCAGAGTTAAAAAGTAAGAACATTTGCAGATAAGAATGTTAAATATTAACACAATAAATAACAATAACTTGGCTATAAACAAGGAGTACCGGTACCGAGTGAATGTGCAAGGATACGAGGTAGTTGACGTAATATGTACATGTAGGAAGGGGTAAAAGTGACTAGGCAATCAGGATAGATAACAAACAAGGCAACAATAAACATGTCTTCCCCCATGAATGATGCCGTGCCCCCCATGGGCCAATAAGTGTAAATTATGGAGCTCTATGGCAAGACGCATTATTCACCATAAGTTTTGTCCAAAATCAGGCCAGTAGTTTCTGAGATATCTCGTGTGACTAATTTACAGTGGATTACTATAGCGCCCCCCCCCCCCCCCCCCTCTTGGGCTAATTAGTGTAATATTGTAAATGCAGGATCTCTATGGCAAGATGCATCATTCACCCAAGTTTCGTCAGTATCGGGTCAGTGGTGTCTGAGATATAGGGTGGTTTAGCTAGACTCATATCCCTGAGCATGCGTGCCAAATGTCATCATTCTGAGTCAAATAGATCAAGAGATGTGCCCGTTATAGCACCACCATGAATGTTCTTGCATAAGTTGAGTCTTGACAATATTTGCAACATGTGTACCAAATTTAATTATAATACGAATATCCTTGACTGATGTTTATGCACAGGGCCGGCCGGCCCTCCCATTAGGCAGGATTATGGTGGCAGCTTGACGAAGATGGCATTTTCCGAG
The DNA here is from genome assembly GCF_013265735.2 of Oncorhynchus mykiss. Lineage (NCBI taxonomy): Eukaryota > Metazoa > Chordata > Actinopteri > Salmoniformes > Salmonidae > Oncorhynchus > Oncorhynchus mykiss. The sequence goes on from NC_048588.1 coordinate 26,527,409, forward strand.
CTAAACTGACCAAGCAGCACCTCCAACAACACATAACACCTCACATATTTCTTCCAAAAACAATGACAATTGTTCGGCGCATGTGACAATAATAGGCTGAGGATAACTCTTGATAAAGTTGTGTAGCTGATATTCAGAGCTTAAATAGTCAAATTGATTAGTCACAGGAATCAGGACTAATAAAGCCAATGCAACTGCCTGTTTTCTAAACGTTAGTCCTACCACAGATTCATACAATTCTATTGCGGCCGACACTGTAGGCTACACCCCAGTAAACACAGACCGATGTCTTTTTTCTGGTCCTTTCCGGACAGTCCGTCTTTTTTTGGTGTTTTACAAACGGTAGGTCTACCAGATGGATGGGCATTCATAAAATTCCATTGCGGGACCACACTGTAAGCTGCACCCCAGTAAGCACGGACTGACACCAATGTCTTTTGGGTTTCTTCTTTTGGTCCAGTCCAGACCAGCCTTGATTTCTGACATCGATTTTTGGTCCAGTGAAGGCCAAATCTGAACCAATTATAACCGTTTATGTTTGGGACAGATTTTGTCAGGTCTGGACCAGCCTTGATTGGTTCAATAAATGGCCTAATTTCAACTTTAATTCCGAACTGAAAATAAGTGTTTTCTACATCCGGAAAGAACGCTTTTTCACCTTTACTTCAAAACTGAAAATAAACCAGATTTCAACGACCAGAAAATACGTTTTTTTTTATGACCAGAAAATACGTTTTTTTCAATGTCTGGAAATACGTATTTTCACCTTTCACAGATTCTAAAATGAACCAAACTTCAGCTTCTGGAAAATACATATTTTAGATGGTAATAGGACCTTTCTAGTTTTGTAGGGTATAGGAGGAAGGCATCAATTTTCTTCTCTCACCTAGTGCAGCAGAACGGCCAAAACTGGACCTGTATGTGTATTTATGTGACTGCCCCCGCTCCCAACCACAGCATGAAAAATGCTGAATGGCCCACAACGGACCCGTAGTGATGCAGCCAGTCAAGATGCTCTCAATGGTGCAGCTGTATAACCTTTTGAGGATCTGAGGGGCCAAGCCAAATCTTTTCAACCTTTAGTCCTTGGTGATGTGGAAACTGGGGAACTTGAAGCCCTCGACCCGCTCCACTGCAGCCCCGTCAATGTGGATGGGGGCGTGCTCGCCCCATCTGTTTCCTGTAGTCCACAATCAGTTGCTTTGTCTTGCTGACGTTGAGGGAGAGGTTTTAGTAGTAGTACAGTAGTAGTAGTAGTATGTGTCTTAGAACATATACACATCTATGTACATCTCACCGCAATCTGCCAGGCAGTCATTTTACATGATTTCTGAAATGAAGATTGTAGGGAAAATAAATATAAAAACATCCCAATAGTACGGTATACACTCAGTGGCCAGTGTATTAGGTACACGAAAATGGTTCGCTCCTACAGACGTGGCCGTGGCATGTAGGCAGACAGCCATCGATGCATTCAGTTACTGTTCGATTGAGCATTAAAATAGGCAAAATGAGTAACCTAAGCGACTTTCAGGGTGGTAAAGCCTCCTGGGCTTGTCAAGCCTGACAACGTATAGGGTTTATAGAGAATGGTGCGACAAACAAAAAACATACAGTCAGCAGCAGTCCTGACGGCGAAAACAGATCGTTAATGAGGTCGAAGGAGAATGGCAAGAATTGTGCAAGCTAACAGGCAGGCTACATACACACTGTCAAATAACAGCGCATTACAACAGTGGTGTGCAGAACGTCATCTCGGAATGCAATACCCACACCGGGCTCCACTCCTATCAGCTAAAAACAAGAAGGAGCGCCTCCAGTGGGCACGCCACCCCCAAGACAGGACAATTGAGGAGTGGAAAACATTACCTGGTCCAACGAATCCCGGTTCCTGTTGCATCATGCTGATGTCAGAGTCAGGATTTGACGTAAGTAGCATGAGTCCATGGCCCCATCCTGTCTGCTGTCAACAGTACAGGCTGGTGGTGGTGTACTGGTGTGGGGAATGTTTTCCTGGCACACTTTAGGTCCCTTGATACCAACTTCTTGCGACTAGCAAACCCGTATCCGGGAGCGTAATCATAGCCTCAAGTGCATTAGCATAACGCAACTTTTCCTATTCATGAAAATCGCAAATGAAATGAAATAAATATATTCAAACACAAGCTTAGCCTTTTGTTAACAACACTGTCATCTCAGATTTTCAAAATATGAGTTACAGCCAACGCTAGACAAGCATTTGTGGAAGTTTAGCATGGCATAATGCTATGCTAGGCTCTGCTGGCAGCAGGCAACATTTTCACGAAAATAAGAAAAGCAACCAAATTAAATAATTTACCTTTGAAGAACTTCAGATGCTTTCACTCAGGAGACTCCAAGTTAGATAGCAAATGTACCTTTTTTCCTAAAACTATATTTTTGTAGGCGAAAAAAGTCCCTTTTGTTCATCAGTTTTGGCTGAGAAATCGACCGAAAAATACTTCAACTATAACGGCAAACTTTTTTCAAAATTTGCTCCATAATATCGACAGAAACACAGCAAACGTTGTTTAGGATCCATCCTCAAGGTGTTTTAAACATATATATTCGATAATATATCCATCAAGGCAATTGTTTTCTCATAAGAAGTGATTGGAAAAATGGCTACCTCAGTATTTTACGAGATTTTGTCCGGGAGACACCATGTGACCACTCGCCAAATATGGTACCTTACAGCCATTCTCCAATGGAAATGCCTAAAAAGACGTCACAATGCTGTAGACAGCTTGGGGAATGCGTGGAAAACATAAGCTCATTCGTAGCTCATTCACAGCCATATAAGGAGTCATTGGCATGAGGCGGTTTCAAAAAATGCGGCACTTCCTGATTGGATTTTTATCTGGGTTTCGCCTGTAACATCAGTTCTGTGGCACTCACAGACAATATCTTTGCAGTTTTGGAAATGTCAGAGTGTTTTCTTTCCAAAGCTGTCAATTATATGCATAGTCAAGCATCTTTTCGTGACAAAGTATCTTGTTTAAAACGTGAACGTTTTTCATCCAAAAATGTAAATAGCGCCCCCTATATCCAACTGCAACGTTTCCATGTCCTGAAGAATTCAGTTTGTTCTGGGGGCAAGGAGGTTCCGACCCGGTACTAGATGGGTGTACCTAATAAACTAGCCACTGAGTGTATAAAGAAGATTGGTAGAGTAAGAAATAATAGAGTATATTTTTTTTCTAGATTTAGTTATCTTCTCTTTTGCAAAGTCAAAGACCACTACCTGGAAGTCACAGTAAAGGTGTTAACAGTTTCATATTGGTGTCAGTCCCATCCCAGTGGTGCAGTGGATTTTTTCAAGGGTTAATACTCAAAATCTCTCAGGTCTGATCTCAGCTTGAGACGATCAACAAGATACAGAAAAAAATATGTTTCTACAATAAATGTTTAATAAATTGTCATGTGATTCCAAATTTCTACATGGTTTGTTGTTCAACTAACTTTCTCAACAGTAAGATAACACTAACACATGAAAGAAACCTTTAAAAAATGTTACTTATCATTCTGGGAACATAGAAAGAACATTGAGGGAATGTTTTGTGCACCCTGATGCAAACATTGTAAGTATGCCATCACATCTGGACATATTTTGTGTTTATCTCTCGTCATATCCCCACAATGTTCCCACAACCTAAATAAATGTTTAAGGGACTTTTAAAGAACATACAAAATCTGTTATCGGAACATTCTTGCTACATCAGGCAAATGTTTTTTCAACCTAATAGAAACATTGTAATCATCAGCACAACTGGACAGTTTTTGTGTTTTGGGAACATATCTTGTCATGTCCTTGCAATGTTACCACAACCTAAAGAAATGTGTAAGGAACTTTTAAAGAAAAAAATGTGCTTCCTCTAACATCAGGTGAATATTTTTTGCACCTTAAAATAAATATGATATAATCATCTTCACAACAGGACAGTCTTTTTGTTTTGCTTTGGGAACATATGTGCCCGACCGCCTTGATTCGGTCTTATGTAGCAACATTTGAAATTGTGCTTTTCACATTGCATAAAAGCAGAGACGCAAAGATGCAGAATGGTATATCAAGCACTGCATTTGAGGAACAATGGGAAAGTTATTCTGCTTTGGAAGTTGATAGACTTTAGAGATAATGGCCTTTGAATGTTTTGGTAAGTACTGGAGAGCTCTTCTTTGTCTACACCCATTCAGCATCGTTCACACCCTCTTAATCTTTAGCTCCACCAATCTCTTTAAGGGTTGATCCAAGCTTTCTGTCCTAACAACAGCAGTCAAGCATCCAAGTTAACTGGGTAACAGTTGTTGTAGTGAAATTCTATTAAAATGGGCACTTGCACAGTGGAGTCTTTTGTTAAGAGATGTAGCTAGCTAGCTAAACATTGAACCATAGTCACAACTCATGATGTTACTACCATGCATGCATCGGCAGGTAGCTAACCAACCAGGTTAGCTAGCTAACATTAGGCTATAACAAGCAAAACAAATGGCTCTGAGATATGACTAATAAGGTCATACAGGTAACGTTAGCTAGCTAGCTAACAGTACACTTTAACTTGAAATGCAAATACTTTATGTCAAAATTAGAAATGTGTAATTTCTGAAAATGTAGCTAGCTAGACTTTCTTACCCGTCTGAAATCAGAGTAGATAGCCAGAGCGAATTTACTGGCTATGTCTATCAACAGTTGTCGCAGTGACATTCTATTGCAATGGATACTTGCATAGTGGAGTCTTTTGTTAAGACATGTAACGTTAACACACCCCATTCCGTACAAATGTGCGCAACCGCAACATTCAAACGAGGCTACAAAGAAAACGAATGATATTGTAGTGACTGTATTGACGTCAAAATCAGGGGTGTGAACTAGGTTTCTATTTAAGCGTTGATCGACATGGTAATGACTCTATAGTATTTGAGAAAAGTTGAAAAAACTGACCCTCCGTTACATCTTGACGTGTCATGTCGTAACGTACAGCACGCATAAAGCAACTATTTCTGTCTTACAATCTCTCTCCACCAGGTGTAGCAATTCTATCATCCTTTAAAAACAAGAAATGGACAGTGACGGGGGTAAGGGGGGATACCTAGTCATTTTTTTCATCATCATTGCATGCGATCATCATTCTCAAAGCCGCTGTTTACTTCTAAGATCACTTTAGCACCGCCCTAAAAACCCGATTCAAATTCGACACAAACCTTCAAATAGGTATGTAATGACACATTATATAAACTCTTTATAGTGTTTTATTTACATTTTAGAGGCGATAAGGTGATAAGTTGGACATATCGAGTGAAAAAAAGCCATTTTCTCACACGACATCTCTCCTTCTCACTATCACGCATTAGTTTTGCTTCCCCACCCGCAATTTTTAAAAAGACCCGACGGGGCTCATTGCCTGCTTTAATTATGCAGAAACGGGCAGCGTTTAAGTCATGTAATTGATTTTGTTGGAAAGGGGAGAAATTGTGCTTTACAATGGTATTGACATTACAGTTGATCTGGAAGTATTACATTTTTGGGGCGCTAAAATAAGGGCAATTGTACAGACCAAGGTGGTGTACGAGTTTACGTTAGCTAGCTAGCTAGCCAAACAATGAACCATAATCCCAACTCATGATGTTACTACCCTGCATGAATCTGCAGGTAGCTAACCAACCAGGATCAATGTTAGCTAGCTAACATTAGGCTATAACTAGCCAAGCGAATGCCTCTGAGATACGAATAATAAGATCATACGCTTAACGTTAGCTAGCTAGCTAACAGTACACTTTAACTTGAAATTAAAATTACTTTGTCAAAATTAGAACATGTAATATCTGAAAATGTAGCTAGCTAGAATATCTTACCCGTATGCATCATGGTTGGATGCTTCTTCCTGTCACAGGTGCCATTGTTGCCTACAGTTTGAAGATGTAATCCGGAGACAGGTTTTTTCTCCATCTCCTTAGCTATCATACGCTAATTCCACTGATTTCAAAACTCGGTCCTCCAGAAAGTGGAGAGCAACACTTATGCAGCTCTACTAAGCAATATATATTTTTTTAAAAGCTGTGTTAGACAAGATTACCTACACATACTGACCAGCTCAAATAGACAAAATGTGTGCTATATGGCAGACCAATCCGAACTCATCTCTCGGCATGTCCAGCCCACTCATTATCTCAGCAATCATGGCTAGCGGGAATGTTGCTTGCTTTTTCTGTGGCTAAACCAACAAGGCTCTGTGGCTAAAACACATTTTGATATAAAAAAAAAGATTACGTTAAAATGGCTCTCGTGTGAAGTAGTGACTAGTTTCCTGAAACGGGTCACATATCTTTTGTGATGTCCCCACAATGTTCCTACCAGACTGTTACCACAACCTAATGAAACATTCTGGAAACCTTTAAAGAACAGACTATATGTGTTCTGGTAACATCCTTGCATTGTCAGGCTAATGTTTTATACGAACACTGTATAATCATCAGCACAACTGGACAGTCTGTGTTATGAGAACATTTGCCACAACATAACAAATGTTCTGGTAACTTTCATAGAACCAATTTTGGTTAGCTGTGTATACTGTATATTGCCTTAATAAAACATTGAGGTAAGGTCTATACTGTATATAGCCCAGTGTTTCCCAAACTCAGACCTCGGGACCCCAAGGGGTGCACATTTAGTTTTTTGACCTAGCACTCCACAGCTGATTCAAATAATCTTAGCTTGATGATTAGTTGATTATTTCAATCAGCTGTGTAGTGCTGGGGCAAAAACCAAAACGTGCACCCAGGGGGGCCCCAGGACTGAGTTTGGGGAACACTGATATAGCCCTTTAAAAACATTTTGATAACAATTAATCACTCTATTTCTCTCTCTCTATCCCTCTCTCCTACACAGTGACCATCACAGCTCTGTTGCCAACCAATTTCCGTCAGGACTTCCCCTTTGACCTCCAGGAGCTCCCAGCCTTCGCTGTCCTTGGGTGAGTCTAAGTTGTCCTCAATTAGCCAGTCTGCTCTTTGTTGCCTCTGTTAGCCAGTGAGCTCTTTGTTGCCTCTGTTAGCCAGTGTGCTCTTTGTTGCCTCTGTTAGCCAGTGAGCTCTTTGTTGCCTCTGTTAGCCAGTGAGCTCTTCGTTGCCTCTGAATTTATGAGCATTCATATACAGTAATTGGCTGTAACTGAGGGGGAACTTTGAGCTGGGTGATATGAACAAAATCCATATTGTGATAAATGTAACTATTTGCTTTAACAGTAAATACAACGACAAACAACAAAGTTAACGTTTTTGGGGCAGGGCTGTTTTTTCCAGTGTCAAGTAGGACAACTGAGATGGTAGCCTATGGTTAAAAAAGTCAGCTCTTTCATCTAACATATCCAGGGAATGCATGATTGATATTTTGATGTGTAACCTGATTTCTTTTTGGCTATATGACCATGTAGGTTAATTGATTCATCTATCAGTAAATATGGGTTAATGTCCTAAAACAACTTTCCAGTTTGATGTAGGCCATTTCTATTCCCTGAAAATGGCGTGCTCTGCTCTGCGAGCGCATCAACCATGCTACGGCCTACACTGATCAATGGTCATACAGGGAATTCGGAAAGTATTCAGACCCCTTTCCAAATCATGTCCAATCAAATTGTAGAAACATCTCAAGGATGATGAATGGAAACAGGATGCACCTGAGCTCAATTTCAAGTCTCCTAGCAAAGGGTCTGAATACTTCTGAAAATAAAGTATGTTTTTATTTTTATACATTTGCAAAAATGTCTAAAAACCTGTTTTTGCCTTATCATTATGGGCTAAAAGGTATATTGATGAGGATCATTTTTTATTTGATCAATTTTAAAATGTGGAAAAAGTCAAGGGGTCTTAATACTTTCCGAATGCACTGTATACTTGTACATCTCTCTCTCCTCACATAATGGGGTGAGGGAGTGAGAGCCTCCCACAGCAGCCGACAGCGAAACGGGATAGGCAGATCAACACAACGTATAGGCTATTACTATTGACCAAATAATGATTTTAGAACAATCTACAGGAACGTTGTGTAGCAAAGTCACTGAACATGCAGGTGTCAGTAATTTTTAGTTCATCGTCCCAGCTCTAGGCTCTGCTACCACTTGGTTCTGGTGGCTGGAGAAACTCTGCTTCTCTGTCCTACTGTAACTTCCACAAAGTGGACACATACTTGGATACTTACTTAAAACACAAGCTTATATAAACAGGTCTCTCTCTCTCTTTCTACACCTGTCTTTTTCTCCTTTTAATCTCACCCTCCTCCCTCCCTTCCCCCTCTTCTCTCGCCACAGTATTGCCAGTGGTCTTGGCGGGGCGTTGTTTGTCTGCCTGAACAGACAGATAGTCCAGTTAATCAGGAACCAGAAGACCATCAAAAAGTTTCTCATGAAGAAGTAAGTCATCAACATCAGACAGTGGCCCCTACTGGGTCTTAGAGAGAGTACCTGTATCCCGGTGTGTGTCTCTCTCCTCTCTCCTCTCTCTCTCCCCTCCCTCTCAACCTCCCTCTCTCTACTCTACCTCTCACCCTCGCTATTTGCTCTTCTCTCTCTTTCTCTCTCTCCTCCCTCTCACCCTGCCTCCTTCTCTCTCCTCTCCCCCTCACCCTCCCTTTTTTCTCTCTCTCTCTCCCTCCCTCCCTCCCTCCCTCCCTCCCTCCCTCCCTCTCTCCTCTTCTCTCCTCTCAGGCGTCTACTGTACCCAGCCCTGGTCACTCTGCTTGTGTCTACGATAACGTTTCCCCCTGGCTTCGGACAGTTCATGGCAGCCAAGGTTAGTTTAGTTCCACCCTTCCAAACCATGGCCAGTGGGTTTTTGTGGATAACACAGGTGAAATCAGAGGAGAGTTGATAGTTAGAAACACAGATAAGTACTGTTGTGTGTGTGTGTGTGCGTGTGTGCGTGCGTGTGTGTGTGTGTATGCGGCTTCATTGCAAGTGTTTGATGAGAGCAGTGTCATTTGGCTTCAATTATATGAGGAGAGAGAGAGCGAGAGAGGATGGAGGTGTGTTTGTGTCTGTCTACACGTGTGTGCGCTTGTAGAGATGGTTTAGGGGTGACTAATGCATATGCCTCTCTGATTAAATTCCTCTCATCTGTGAAATTAAAACAATTAACAGCAGAAAATGCAGCGGATCCTCCGGCCTAACACACACACACACACAATCACACATTTACATAGAGGCACAGTCTCTCCCTACATCTAATTTTTTTCTTCCTATGTCTTCCTGCCCCCACCCCCCCTTCCCTCTCTCTCTGTAATGTGAGGGGGAGTGAAACTCTTGGTGTAGTTCTGCTGTTGATTCTAGGGATGTGACAAATAGATTTAGATTCTTAACGTTTAAACTGCAATTTTTCTTTTTGCTTAAACAATAAAAAATCATAAAGATTAGAAGAAATGAAATGTTTTTAAATTACAATTCCATGTACAGATAAATAGTTAAGCAGTTAGATTAAACAACTCCTTTGTAAGATATATATTTTTTAAATGAAACATGTATGGAAATAGGTGAATTAACACTCCTCATTTAGCAGGCTCAAGCAAGCTAAAACCCACATGGTAGCAAAAACTAACTAGCAGAAATTGTTAAATGTTAGAAATGATTTAAACACTTTGCTGGAGGCTACTATTTAATAGTTAACAAAAAATCATGTATGTCTTATAAAATATACTCACCCCACCCAGTATTGTAATCAAAACCAGAAAGCATGTAGTTCTTGGCTCAGATAGTATAGTAGTGTGGGCTCAATATCATCTCATTAGTGTGCAAGATCTTGAGAATCAGCTGTACATGTGATGGAAGAATGCACTGTGCATGCAGAGGGTTGCAATTCCATTGAATTGGGGAAAGTTTAACCAAAATATGACACAAGACCTAGAATTGCCTTGTGTATCCCACAATAAATTCACTGTCACAAGCTAATGTGTTTGATGAATTTAAGCAAAATAACCCAAATTCCCATGGAAAAATTCCAGACATTTACCAGAAAGTTTATGACCCTTTGCAACCCTATCCCCTAGCACCTACTCCATGGCACTTCATGTAGATTGGGATAGCACTAATGTAAAGCTTCTCCTTGCCCTCCGAAAGGAATCATTCTTGCTGTGTTGCTTATACCTATCCAATCATATCTTTCATATCTGCTTCAATGCTTTGGGTAGGAGCTTGGGACCAATATGGGATATATAAAAAATTACATAAATGCCTGCTGACTTTAGGCCTCCATCTGTCTGATATGATGTCACTTCCTGTTTCCCCCATGCAGCTGACCCAGATGGAGTCCCTGGAGACGTTGCTAGATAACCAGACGTGGTCTAAGCAGGGCATACCCGAGGAGTTTGACAGCAACAGCCACTCCCAGGCCTGGAAACACCCCCAGGTCAACGTCTTCGTCACCCTCACCCTCTTTGTCGTCATGAAGGTAGGCACACAGGAGCCTAACCTTTCTCCTGTTAGTGATCTTAAAGGAAAGGAGTTAAAGAAACAATTTGACCATCCAAAACTGCTTAAAAGTCCTGTCCTGTCCTCTTGTCCCATCCCTCTCTCCTCTGTCCTAAAATCAGACACCTTTACCTTCACTCCTCTGATGGTGCTGTCCCATCCCAACCCCTCTGTTCTTCCAATGTCACTTCCAAGGTTGACACAGCCAATTGTGTGTGTGTGTGTGTGTGTGTGTGTGTGTGTGTGTGTGTGTGTGTGTGTGTGTGTGTCCAGCCCCCTACTGTATATGTAGCAGTATTTCTGGCATATATTTCGACGTTGTCACTGACTTTGTGTTTGTGCCCATTGTCCTCAATAGAGGTACTATTTTAGTAATCCCCTGTGTGTGTGTGTGTGTGTGTGTGTGTGTGTGTGTGTGTGTGTGTGTGTGTGTGTGTGTGTGTGTGTGAAAGCAGCGTAGGGTGTAGAGTTACTGACATAGATCCATTAGATCACATTGGCAGCTGGCCTTAATTACTGCTAACTAGACAGTAATTTCTATGCAATCAAATCAAATTTTATTGGTCACATACACGTGTTTATCCAGTGTTATTGCGAGTGTAGCGAAACGCTTGTGCTTCTAGTTCCGACAGTGCAGCAATATTTAGCAAGTAATATCGAACAATTTCGCAACAAATACCTAATACACACAAATCTAAGTAAAGGAATGGAATAAGAATATATAAATATATGGATGAGCAATTTCAGAGCAGCGTAGGCTAAGATACAGTAGATAGTATAGAATACAGTATATACATATGAGTTGAGTTATGAAAAATATATCCATTTTATTATAGTGGCATTATTAAAGTGACTAGTGTTCCATTTATTAAAGTGGCCAATGATTTCAAGTCATGCTAGTGATGGCTATTTAACAGTGATGGCCTTGAGATAGAAGCTGTTTTTCAGTCTCTCGGTCCCAGCTTTGATGCACCTGTACTTACCTCACCTTCTGGATGATAGCGGAGTGAACAGGCAGTGGCTCGGGTAGTTGTTGTCCTTGAGGATCTTTTTGGCCTTCCTGTGACATCTGGTGTCCTGGTGGGCAGGTAGTTTGCCCCCTGTGATGCATTGTGCAGACCGCACCACCCTCTGGAGAGCCCTGCGGTTGTGGGCGGTGCAGTTTCCGTACCAGGTGGTGATACAGCATGCAGGATGCTCTCAATTGTGCTTCTGTAAAAGTTTTAGGTGACAGGCTTAATTTCTTCAGCCTCCTGAGGTTGAAGAGGCGCTATTGCGCCTTCTTAACCACACTACTTGTGTGGGTGGTCCATTTCAGTTTGTCAGTGATATGTACGCTGAGGAACCTAAAACTTTCCACCTTCTCCACTGCTGTCCCGTCGACGTGGATAGGGGGGTGCTCCCCCGCTGTTTCGTGAAGAATAAGGCTTGCTCTGAAGGATCAGCGAAGTGGAGATGTTGTTTGCTACCTAGGAAGTCCAGGATCCAATTGCACAGGGCTGGGTTCAGACCCAGGGCCTAGAGCTTAATGATGAGCTTGGAGAGTACTATGGTGTTGAATGCTGAGCTATAGTCAATGAACAGTATTCTTACATAGGTATTCCTCTTGTCCAGATGGGATAGGGCAGTGTGCAGTGTGATGGTGATTGCATCGTCTGTGGACCTATTGGGGTGGTAAGCAAATTGAAGTGGGTCTAGGGTGACAGGTAAGGTGAAGGTGATATGATCCTTGACTAGTCTCTCAAAGCACTTCATGATGACCGGAGTGAGTGCCTACGGGATAATAGTTAAATTATCTTTGCCTTCTTGGGTACAGGAACAATGCTGACCCTTTTGAAGCATGTGGGTGTGAGAAATTGAATATTTCCGTAAACGCACCAGCAAGCTGGTCTGTGCATGCTCTGAGGACGTGGTTAGGAATGCCGTCTAGGCCGACAGCCCTGCGAGAGTTAACACATTTAAATGTCTTACTCACGTCGGCCACAGAGAAGGAGCGCAAACAGTCCTTGGTAGCTGGCCTCGTCGGTGGCACTGTGTTGTCCTCAAAGCAGACAAAGAACGTGTTTAGCTTGTCTGGAAGCAAGACGTCGGTGTCCGTGACGTGGCTGGTTTTCCTTTTGTAGTCCGTGATTGTCTGTAGACCCTGCCACATACTTCTCTTGTCTGAGCCATTGAATTGCAACTCCACTTTGTCTCAATACTGACATTTTGCCTGTTTTATTACCTTGCGGAGGGAATGACTACTTTGTTAGTATTCGGCCATATTCCCCGTCACCTTGCCATGGTTAAATGTGGTGGTTCGTGCTTTCAGTTTTGCGCGAATGCTGCCATCTATCCACGGTTTCTGGTTAGGGTAGCTTTTTATAGTCACAGTGGGTACAAGATATTCTCTATACTTCTTGATAAACTCAGTAACCGTCTCAGTGTACACGTCCACATTATTCTCAGAAGCTACCCGGAACATATCCCAGTCCGCGTGATCAAAACAATCTTGAAGCGTGGATTCCGCTTGGTCAGACCAGCGTTGAATAGTCCTTATCACAAAGTTTCTGCTTATAGGAAGGGAGGAGAATTAAAAATATATATATATTTCACCTTTATTTAACCAAGTAGGCTAATTGAGAACAAGTACTAATTTGCAACTGCAACCTGACCAAGATAAAGCAAAGCAGTTTGACACATACAACAACACAGAGTTACACTTGGAATAAACAAACATACAGTCAATAATACAGTAGAAAAAGTCTATATACAGCTTGGGCAAATGAGGTAGGATAAGGGAGGTAAAGCAATAAATAGGCCATGGTGGCGAAGTAATTACAATATACCAATTAAACACTGGAATGGTAGAATGTGCAGAAGATGGATGTGTAAGTAGAGATACTGGGGTGCAAAGGAGCAAGATAAATAAATTAATTGGATGTGCTATTTACAGATTGGCAATGTACAGGTGCAGTGTTCTGCGAGCTGCTCTGACATCTGGTGCTTAAAGCTAGTGAGGGAGATATGAGTCTCCAGCTTCAGTGATTTTTGCAGTTCGTTCCAGTCATTGGCAGCAGAGAACTGGAAGGAAAGGTGGCCAAAGGAAGAATTGGCTTTGGGGGTGACCAGTGAGATATACCTGCTGGAGCAGGAAAATGTAGTCGTGGTCTGATTTGCTGAAAGGAGGGTGGGGGAGGGCATTGTATGAATGACGGAAGTTAGAGCAACAATGGTCCAGTGTTTTTTCAGCGCGAGTGCTACAGTCGATATGCCAATATAATTTAGGTAGTATCGGCTTGAGGGGGGATGTACTTGGCTGTGACAATAACCAAAGAGAATTCTCTAGGGAGATAATAAGGTCGGCATTTGATTGTGAGGTATTCTAGGTCAGGTAAACAAAAGGAATTGAGTTCCTGTATGTTATTACAATTACAACATGAGTCGTTAATCATGAAATATACACCCCCGTGCTTCTTCCCGGAGAGATGTTAATTCCTTTCAGCACGATGCACTGAGAGTCATGTTTCCGTGAAACAGTGTATGTTACAATCCTGATGTCTCTATGGGAAGCAACCCTTGCCCTGATCTCGTCAACTTTGTTATCTAGGGACTGAACATTAGAGTAATATACTTGAAAGAAGTGGGCGGTGTGCGCACCTCCTAAGTCTCACTAGAAGACCGCTCTGAATTCCTCTCCTCCGCGGGCATTGTTTTTGGTCGGCCTCTTGAATCAGTTCAAATGCCCTGGCTGGTGCGAACAAAGGATCCGCTTCGGGAAAGTCGTATACCTGGTCGTAATGCTGGTGAGTTACCACTGCTCTGATATCCAATAATACTTCCCGGCTGTATGTAATAACACATACAATTTTCTGGGCTAACAATGTAAGAAATAAGCAAAAAAGCAAAATACTGCAAAGTTACCTAAGGACTAGAAGCGAGGTGGGCCTCTCTGTCGGCGCCATCTTGGTCTCTTATGCTGAATCAGTGCTGGAAAATGCAACATTACCTGTTTATCTTTAATTATACTGTTAAAGACCTTTAAACATCCCAACTAGCCCACAGTGTTACCTGGAAACAGAGATGGTAGTTGCTATGTAATAACACAGAATCTGTGCTGGAAAATGCATCACTACTTGTTTCTCTTTTGTTGTATCCCTTCACCATTACAAATATAACATAACAATGACACGTCCTATGCAAATATATGCACAAGATATGACTAAGGATTTAAATGGCAATTCAGTGACATGCTGTATCCCCAGCGGCGTGCATACATTGTCCCAGTATTTAAAAAAAATAGTTATAGATTTGTATTATTTAAGACAATGGATGCCATGTCCATTTAAAAAATGTTTTGTGATTTCCAATAAGGAAGTACAACTACTGTAAATGATTATGTGTGCATAAATGATCAGATGAAGAGTGCCAGTAGTCCATGTTCCCTGGATCAACAGGTGACAACAAATACATCCAGTGAAATATCACAGTGCAATCGCAACAAAAGTGACATAGTATTCAAAGTGACAGAGTAAAGGAATAAAATAAGTGACATTGTAAAAGTACACAAAAAAGAAGAAGAAAAAAAGACCTATAGGAATATAGTATGGACATTGTTTGTGCATAGAGTGGAATAACTGCAGTGCAGTAGCAGCATAGAATTATAATTAAAGTATATCTACATAGTGGAGTTAGGTGACATACCTATTACATTGGTCCGTAAGACTAAAGTGGGCTGGTTTTGAGATAGGTGGTCCGAGACTTAATGTTGAATCGTCACTGCAGCGGATCCCTCTCCCCTGTGCACCGCCTTCTCCCGCCTTCCATTGGAGGCCCCTTTCAGGTAAAGGGCTACCTGAATCTGGACCTCTCGTTCCAAGCATCCCGGGTTGCAGGGTTCTTTCTAATGGCTCCTATACACAAAGAATTAACATTTAGTTACATTTCAATTGCACAAGGTCTTACGCAACGAGTTTAAAAAATGTACTGAAAAGTAACACATTTAATAATAACAGAACTTACTGTGAAGCATAGTCTTTAGAAACACGCCTTTGAAACAGGCCTTATTCCCTGCACCAGTCCAGGTTGTGGCAATGGCAAGCAGGTTTGACAGAATGCAATGTAGCATCTTCCACACTGTTAAATTCAGGTCCTTGACACCCTTTACTACTGTTTCCTATAGTTAAAGACCACCAGTTGTAAACATAGCCTAGCCAGCTAGCTAGACACTGGTAGTTACAAATATCAATGTCCACAATTTTAGCCAGTCAATAAGAGATTCTATGCAGCTACAAAAATACACAACATACATATAGAGCGATTTCCCATTATAAAACGGTTTTCAGTTGGCTAGATGGACAGTGTGATGCATTTACCATGAATGCTAGCTATCTACGTTAGCTTTGAAAGCATGGGTAGGGTAGCCTAGTGGTTAGAGCGTTGGACTAGTAACCGAAAGGTTGCAAGTTCGAATCCCCAAGCTGACAAGGTACGAATCTGTCGTTCTGCCCCTGAACAGGCAGTTAACCCACTGTTCCTAGGCCGTCATTGAAAATAAGAATTTGTTCTTAACTGACTTGCCTAGTAAAACAAAGGTAAAATGCTATGACACAAACTGTTGACTAGCCTCGCTAAAGCTTAGTCTCTTACCTTTCGACCGAAGATTAGTTTTATGGACTGGATGAGGCAACAAGGTTTTTCATCCTTGAGGCCATCTCGGAAAAACATCCGATATCAATCATTTTTCTGCCTTTCTCTTTCATGAACGACCCTATAATTCAATATCTAAATATAGTTCTCTTTCGGGCCTGACATCATTAATAGTATTATTTATTAATAGCATTCTAGCTACATTATTAATAGCATTCTAGCTACATTATTAGCAGAGTTGTGGCTGGATAAAGCTACCTCTTTTCATTTATTTTATTTCAGCTTTATTTAACCAGGTAGGTCAGTTCCAATCTATGGCCGGCTTGAGTGAGAGAAAGAGAGCTACGTGCATGACATTTTTTTCCGGAGAAAGCACAATCATGTGATCAGGTCTAATGAGGTTTCACAGTGAAAGAAGAAGAAGGCTGGCCCAGGCCTACCAAGTGTTACCCAATTAGGTTGAAGGGTGGGTTGGTAGCATTGCCTTTAAACTTGGGTCAAATGTTTCGGGTAGCCTTCCACAAGCTTCCCACAATAAGTTGGGTGAATTTTGGTCCATTCCTCATGACAGAGCTGGTCTAACTGAGTCAGGTTTGTAGGCCACCTTGCTCGCACACGCTTTTTCAGTTCTGCCCACAATTTTTCTATAGGATTGAGGTCAGGGCTTTGTGATGGCCACTCCCTTGACTTTGTTGTTGTTAGCCATTTTGCCACAACTTTGGAGTTATGCTTGGGTCATTGTCCATTTGGATGACCCATTTGCAACCAAGCTTTAACTTCCTGACTGATGTCTTGAGATGTTGCTTCAATATATCCACATAATTTTCCTAACTCATGATGCCATCTATTTTTTTAAGTGCACCAGTCCCTCCTGCAGCAAAACACCCCCAAGACATGATGCTGCCACCCCCTTGCTTGACGGTTGGGATGGTGTTCTTCGGCTTGCAAGCCTCACCCTTTTTCCTCCAAACATAACGATGGTCATTATGGCCAAACAGTTATATTTTTGTTTCATCAGACCAGAGGACATTTCTCCAAAAAGTACGATCTTTGTCCCCATGTGCAGTTGTAAACCGTAGTCTGGCTTTTTTATGCGGTTTTGTAGCAGTGGCTTCTTCCTTGCTGAGTGGTCTTTCAGGTTATGTCGATATAGGACTCGTTTTACTTTGGATATAGGTACTTCTGTACCGATTTCCTCCAGCACCTTCACAGGGTCCTTTGCTGTTGTTCTGGGATTGATTTGCACTTTTCTCAAGAAAGTATGTTCATCTCTAGGTGAGAGAACGAGTCTCCTTCCTGAGCGGTATGACGGCTGTGTGGTCCCACGGTGTTTATACTTGCGTACTATTATTTGTACAGATGAACGTTTGGAAATTGCTTCCAAGGATGAACCAGGCTTGTGGAGGTCTACAAAAAAAATTCTGAGGTCTTGGCTGATTTTCTTTTGATTTTGCCATGATGTCAAGCAACGAGGCACTGAGTTTGAAGGTAGGCCTTGAAATACATCCACAGGTACACCTCCAATTGACTCAAATTGTGTCAATTAGCCTATCATCCATGACATAATTTTCTGGAATTTTCCAAGCTGTATAAAGGCACTGTCAACTTAGTGTATGTAAACTTCTGACCCACTGGAATTGTGATACAGTGAATTATAAGTGAAATAATCTGTCTGTAAACAATTCTTGGAAAAATTACTTGTGTCATGCACAAAGTAGTTGTCCTAACCGACTTGACAAAACTATAGTTTGTTAACTAGAAATTTGGAGTGGTTTGGAGTGGTTGAAAAACAAGTTTTAATGACTCCAACATAAGTGTATGTAAACTTCCGACTTCAACTGTATGTGACACCGTACGTGATTTTCGGGGACCACTTTTGACGCATGTGCGCTACTTTCAGAAAAACTGTCAAAAAAGTAACCAAAACTTCTGGTAGCATCTTTAAATTAAATATTGTCCTGTTCCTTAATTGAAATGCCACACTGTTCCCTGTGTGACTCTGTGTCTGTCTGTCTCAGTTCTGGATGTCTGCTCTGGCCATGACCATGCCTGTGCCCTGTGGAGCCTTCATGCCCGTCTTCGTCATTGGTAAGAATTGTGTGCGAATGTGTGTGTTTCAACAATAATGGTAACCCTGTGGATATGCTATTCAGTCTTGTGAGTGTCTGTGTACCAATATGTTACTTTCTCATTAACAATGTGTGTGTGTGTTCTAGGGGCAGCGTTTGGCCGCCTGGTCGGGGAAAGCATGGCCGCCTGGTTCCCTGATGGCGTCCACTCTGATGGCACCATCTACCCCATAGAGCCAGGAGTGTACGCAGCCGTAGGTGAGTTACTGTAGAAATATACACACAAAGACTAAGTTTGGTACAAATAGACAAGATTATCAATACCTATTTATGACTAGACACAACTAGGCACCATTATTGTAACAATTAGGTAGTGCAAAGACAGATAAAGCAAGAAAGCCCTTTAAGTCACAGACAAAAACAATATGATGTCCCCTTTGGTAAGATGCATCTTAAAGGAAAACTCCACCAAAAACAATCTTTTTGTATTTGTTTCATTAGTCAATTGTTGACATAGTTCCAAATGTTTTGCTTGCCAGCAATCAAGCTTTCAAGATACGTAACTTTCAAAGTACAGAAATCAAATTGCATCATACGTGGATGATTTCTGTATTTTGAAAGTTTCAAATCTTGAAAGCTTGATTGCTGACAAGCAAAACATTTGGGACTATATCAACAATTGACTAATGAAACAAATACAAAAAGATCGTTTTTGGTGGAGTTTTCCTTTAACGTTGTTGCTATGAGTGATTCTGTTAGCGTTGTTGTTGACTGTTGTGCTGATTATGCTGTTGTTCAGTGTTGGGGTTGATGTCATCTGTGTTTGTGTCTAATGGGTGCTGATGTTCACTCACCTCAGCTTTCTGTCTCTCTCTGATGAGCCTTCTTTCATCTCAGCATGGCTAGATTTGCCCTCTCTCTCTCTCTTTCTCTCAGTTGCTCTCTCTCCCTTTTTCTCACTCTCTTGCTCTCTTGCTCTCTCACGCCCTCTCTCCTCCCTCCTAATAAAGTTAGGAATAATCAACCTTACCTCCCTCCCCTCTATCTCTGCACCCCCCCACCCACTCTCTCAACTCCTTATTTTTTCTCATTTTATCCACTCATCTCTTTTTCGCTTCAATAACGATTCTTAAATTTTAAAAAATGTGTGAGGTACAATGTAATCTCAATCCAACCCCTGTCTCTACCTACCATCTCCTTCCCTCCCCTCTCATCCCTCCCTTCTCACTTTGTTGCTCCAGTATTATTGATGAAGGCTCGGTATAGAGTTGAGTTGAAGAGAAGTGTGATTACACTGATATTGCTTTTACTACTTTAGTCATGTCAATGGACAGTAACCTGTATGGACACTAACGGGTACAGTAACCTGTACCCATTCCCTCCTCTCCTCTGTTCTTCTCTTCTCCTCCTCTCCCCTCTCCTCTCCTCTGTTCTTCTCTTCTCCTCCTCTCCCCTCTCCTCTGTTCTTCTCTTCTCCTCCTCTCCCCTCTCCTCTGTTCTTCTCTTCTCCTCTCCTCTGTTCTTCTCTTCTCCTCCTCTCCCCTCTCCTCTCCTCTGTTCTTCTCTTCTCCTCCTCTCCCCTCTCCTCTCCTCTGTTCTTCTCTTCTCCTCCTCTCCCCTCTCCTCTGTTCTTCTCTTCTCCTCCTCTCCCCTCTCCTCTGTTCTTCTCCTCTCCTCCTCTCCCCTCTCCTCTCCTCTGTTCTTCTCTTCTCCTCCTCTCCCCTCTCCTCTGTTCTTCTCTTCTCCTCCTCTCCCCTCTCCTCTGTTCTTCTCTTCTCCTCCTCTCTCCTCTCCTCTGTTCTTCTCTTCTCCTCCTCTCCCCTCTCCTCTGTTCTTCTCTTCTCCTCCTCTCCCCTCTCCTCCCAGGTGCGGCGGCCCTGTCTGGAGCAGTCACTCACACAGTGTCGACGGCAGTTGTTGTGTTTGAGCTGACGGGTCAGATCAGCCACATCCTGCCGGTGATGATAGCGGTGATACTGGCCAACGCCGTGGCCCAGTCCCTCCAGCCCTCGCTATATGACTCCCTCATCATGATCAAGAAACTACCCTACCTCCCTGAACTGGGCTGGGGACACCACGAGTATGTAGGACTACACCTATCTGTCCATCTATCTATCAACAGCACCCCTGGAGCAAATTAGGGTTAAGTGCCTTGCTCAAGGATAAATCAACAGATTTTTCACATTGTCAGCCCTGGTATTTGAAACAGCAAGCTTTCATTTACTGGCCCATCACTCTAACCACTACGCTACCTGAGGGTTAACCTTTTGTTTCCATTTTCTAACAGTCATCACTCACAAGCTATGTTTCCATTAACTTGTCCGATTATTTTTGGTCGACATTTAGAAAGTTTGCTCAGAAAATCGATGTGACAATTGCCTGCTACAGTGCATTTCCATTGAACTATCTTTTGTTCAAAAAACAGCTGGACGTGAAGATGTCACACGTACAATTTTTTAAAAGTTTTTCACAAAACCCTGGTGTTGAATAATGAAGTGGTTGAAGTGTTTCCGTTACCCATTTAGACAAACTGCTCATTGAATAAATTGGTGACTGCCTGTATGCCCTCCCACCTATCTGTTTAACGTCTCAGGTAGTCCGCGAACACCAGCACGGATAGAATGCATTCATTTACTAATATTTGCCATATTCTAATAATTCTCATGTCCCAACATATTGCCACGGTGAAACTTGCACTCCTGTAGGCCTAGATCTGAAATAATTGGATGGTGAAACTTGCACTCCTGTAGGCCTAGATCTGAAATAATTGGATGGTGAAACTTGCACTCCTGTAGGCCTAGATCTGAAATAATTGGATGGTGAAACTTGCCAGACAACCAGAAAAGCAAGGTGAAGCAATTCAGTCATTCTTGAGTCAGGACAATCCATGTCCTGCAAAGAAACATAATTTTTTATAGTTGAACGATAGATTTTGCTAGCAGTATGCCTTTAGAATGAAATGTGGAGTTTTATAGTTACTTGATGACAAAACGTACCTTCAAAATGATTTGGAAATCATAATTTATTAGAAAAACACAGATTCCATAATTTCTCACAATAAAGAAAGTTTGGCAAAATAACCCCCCCCCCCCCCCCCCCCCCGTTGAACAGTTACAAATGTGGTCGATCTCTAGAACATTTCTTCTTTTGTGACATGGAGTCAATGGAAAACTGTACTGACTGTATGGGTGGTGCTAATACCCCCTCCCTCTCTTCCACTCCTCCTCTCGTCATCCCTCTCTCCTATCGTCCTTCAGGAAGTATAATATTCGTGTGGAGGACATCATGATCAGGGATGTGATGTACATCACCCTCAACTGCTGCTACAGAGACCTGCATGATGTACTGCTGACTGGACACCTCAAGACCCTGGCCCTGCTCGAGTCCAGTGGTGAGACACACGCACACGCCCACAAACACACACACATTACACACTAATACTTTACAGATGCAGACACGCATACACACACATTATAGACACTACAGAACATTTTCAGTCAAATAAATGCTCCCCCACACACACATTCAAGTAATGTATTCTTATGCCAAGTCTGTTGTAATTGTGAAGCGATGCCAAAGCAATTAGCTGGGGCATTTAACCAAGATATAATAAGCAAATTCCACACACAAAGGCTATTATTTAAAACAAACAAACATACCCCCTCATACACACTGTACTGTAGTACACACACACACACACACACACACATACACACACACTCCTGGCTGTTCTCAGTTACATCACTCACCATGTTGTTGTGATTCGAGTCCACTGCAGTCTGGACATTAATTACTGTTCTAAAATACATCTTCTCCTCTCTTCCATCCCATCTTCCCACTCTGTCCTCCCCCTCCTCTCTCACTCTAATATCCTGGCCCCTCTCTCTCCACTTCTCCTCTCTTCCATCATTCTTCTTATCCTCTGCCCATCATCTCTGTCCTCTCTTCACCCCTCCTTACTTTTTCTCCCTCTCCACCTCTACCCCCTCGTCCCCCCCTCAGAGTCGATGATCCTGCTGGGTTCTATTGAGCGTGCCCAGATCCAGGCCCTCCTGTCCCTACAGCTAGGCCGGCCACGGAGGCTGAAGTACCTGAGAGACCGGGCCACAGCTGAGAAGCGCCTGTCGGTGGTCTCCCACCCGGGCAGTGAGGACGGCTCCACCATGGTCAACCAGGAGGTCCACTTCCAGGTCAATAAGGTAAAAGTACAAATACATCTGTATACGATGTGGTGCTTACCCTCAGTCTTGAAGTCTGGATCAGTGAAGGAGAGTAAGAGAACCTAGGCACTTTTCATAGTGAAAGGGGAAATAAAACGATATGAAATTCTTCTAATCTCATGGTTGATAAAGGTTGTATCTGTGAGAGAAAGAGTTTTAACAAGCCTTTACCATCCCATCAGCAAGAGGCCAGGAGAGAGAGACAGACAGAGGGAGAGAGAGAGTCTTGGGGCTCTGTTCACAAACACAGAAAGACCCCACAGGAGAGCAACACAATTAGACCCGACCAAATCAGGAGAAAACAAATAGAGAATTACTTGACACATTGGAAAGAATTAACAAAGAGCAAACTAAAATGCTATTTGGCCCTAAACAGAGAGTACACAGTGTCAGAATACCTGACCACTGTGACTGGCCCAAACTTAAGGAAAGCTTTGACTATGTACAGACTCAGTGAGCATAGCCTTGCAATTGAGAAAGGCTGCCGTAGGCAGACCTGGCTCTGAAGAGAAAACAGGCTATGTGCACACTGCCCACCAAATGAGGTGGAAACTGAGCTGCACTTCCACTGGCAACCAGTGAAGAACAAACACCATTGTAAATACAACCCATATTTATGTTGATTTATTTTCCCTTTTGTACTTTAACCATTTGCACATCGTTACAACACTGTATATTATATGTACATAATATCACATTTGTAATGTCTTTATTCTTTTGGAACTTCTATGAGTGTAATGTTTACTATCTACTTCACTTCCTTTGGCAGTGTTAACATATGTTTCTCATGCCAATAAAGCCCCTTCAATTGAAATGAATTTAGACAGAGACAGAGAGAGAGAGAGACAGACAGAGAAAGAAAGAAACAGACAGAGAACTAGAAACAGACAGAGATAGAGAGAGAAAGAAACAAACAAGAGAGAGAGACAGGCAGACAGAGAACGAGAAACAGACAGAGATAGAGAGAGAAAGAAACAGACAGAGATAGAGAGAGAAAGAAACAGACAGAGATAGAGAGAGAAAGAAACAAACAAGAGAGAGAGGGACAGACATAGAACGAGAAACAGACAGAGATAGAGAGAGAAACAAACAAACAAGAGAGAGAGAGAGAGACAGACAGAGAATGAGAAACAGACTGAGATAGAGAGAGAAAGAAACAAACAAGAGAGAGAAACAGACAGACAGAGAACGAGAAACAGACAGAGCGCCGCTCCAGAATCTCACATAACTGTTCAATTTGATTGAGATCTGATGACTGA
The DNA here is from genome assembly GCF_013265735.2 of Oncorhynchus mykiss. Lineage (NCBI taxonomy): Eukaryota > Metazoa > Chordata > Actinopteri > Salmoniformes > Salmonidae > Oncorhynchus > Oncorhynchus mykiss. The sequence continues at coordinate 26,551,054 of NC_048588.1, forward strand.
GACGCACAGGCACACACACACACACACACAAACACACCCTTTAAACCCCCTATGCTACTTTGAGACCATTCTATCAAAGTCACTGAGATCTCTTCTAGTCATTGTAGTCAAAATAATGGGCAATTGGGAATTTTTAAATATGACCATAAGCACAATGGGATGTTAACTGCTTAATTAACTCAGGAACCAAACCTGTGTGGAAGCACCTTTCAATATACTTTGCATCCCTCATTTACTCAAGTGTTTCCTTTATTTAGGCAACAGGTACAGCATGAACTGTACTATTGATTATATATATTCAGAGTGTATTCATAGGTTGCACCATCGTGAATTGGTCGCGTCATGCCATTGTTATGAACGTTCTTCAGCCGTCCTCTGCCGCCCAGTCATTCTGGACAGAGGCTAACTACTATTTTGTCAAAATTACACTATAGTGCCTAAAAATATGATGACATTGCTAAAGTAAACAAATATTTAGTAGGAAACAACTTTATCTGCATTATCATGCGTTTAAATTTACTTTAGGCAGATGGCAATGTTGTCATTAGCTTGCTAAGTTCATCATTCAAATTTACTTTAGGCAGATGGCAATGTTGTCATTAGCTTGCTAAGTTCATCATTCAAATTTACTTTAGGCAGATGGCAATGTTGTCATTAGCTTGCTAAGTTCATCATTCAAATTTACTTTAGGCAGATGGCAATGTTGTCATTAGCTTGCTAAGTTCATCATTCAAATTTACTTTAGGCAGATGGCAATGTTGTCATTAGCTTGCTAAGTTCATCATTCAAATTTACTTTAGGCAGATGGCAATGTTGTCATTAGCTTGCTAAGTTCATCATTCAAATTTACTTTAGGCAGATGGCAATGTTGTCATTAGCTTGCTAAGTTCATCATTCAAATTTACTTTAGGCAGATGGCAATGTTGTCATTAGCTTGCTAAGTTCATCATTCAAATTTACTTTAGGCAGATGGCAATGTTGTCATTAGCTTGCTAAGTTCATCATAAAATAGCTAGCAATGCTAACGTTAGCTAGCTACAATCTGTTGACCTCTCAGTTAATCTGGCGACATCAAAATGATGACAAAAGGTTTTCCTACTAATTATTTTCCTCCTTTTCAATGTCATAGTATTTCCAAGCCACTGGAATGCACTTCTGAGGAAATATTCATTCGCTCTCATTGACAATGCATTGAGTAGAATGCTCAGTCAGGCATCAGTCCCAAACAAATGTTCGAAACAATATTGTGACGAAACATGCAACCCATGAATAGTAACGTGTGTGTGTGTGTGTGTGTGTGTGTGTGTGTGTGTGTGTGTGTGTGTGTGTGTGTGTGTGTGTGTGTGTGTGTGTGTGTGTGTGTATAGATCTCCACAGAGGAGACTTCCCTCAGTTCCACCCCTACCCCCTCCATGAAGCCACTGAAGCCGGCCCTGAAGAGACCCTCTGTGGTGGACTGCCCTACTGAGATACCCATGCCCACAAGTAAGAGCAAACACACACAGAGGAACTTGTATTACCAACATCAATGGTCTCTATCTCTCCTTCCATGTCTCTCAAATAATTGTATTTAATTTATTTTTTATTCCGAAAGGGTCCTAAAATTGTAAATCAAATAGCTAAACGATCAATAGTATGACCATCTTAAAACAATTCCATAAGTCAGTTTAGAACCCCCCTCAACTGCTTAGACTTTTGCAAATTATTAAACAACTAAGTACGTTTTGAATTACGTAGAGCTTCTTCAATAGTCTCTCTCTCTCCCTTTCTCAGGTCCACAGGACCACTCAGGCAGCACCTTAAAGAACCTCTTCCGTGTCAGACCTGATATAGAAGGCCTGGAGGTGAGACACCCGTCAGAAAACACACACACTCCTACCTCCTTTACAAACTCTCCCTCTTCTAGAAGTTCACGGTCAATCACTCTCCGATACATAATCACTTCCTGTTCAATCACTTCCTGTTACGCCTCCAACTCAAGCCTCCACACCTCCACTTAGATTAGGCATGACTCTATTTGGGGGTACATTTGCCCAGCGTGGCAGAGATGTTGTGTTAACGTTGTTCTTGTCTTTGGCTGCTGGAAGAACAACAATGTCAACATCAACATAAAGGGCACTGCATCGAGCTCTGCGTCTCCTGAGTTAAGGAGGCCACCCAAGCGCGTCAGGATATCCGTTGTGGTAAGAACGCTGGGCATGCCCCAGGAAACTGGTCAGCCATCCAATCAACCATTCGCCATCCGCTGCAGGGCTAATCCATGCCTGTGGACTTTGATCTGTGCCGAGCTGAGCCTTGCCGATCTGTGCCATCAGGACAAATGTGTTGAATGCCCTCCTCCCTGTCTGTGAACTCTTACTGCTCTCTGACACATAGTCCTCCTCTTCTGTTAGGTAGTTTTAACTCTGACCTCATCGTCAGAATGCAAACTGATTGGTCAAGAAGTCAGTAGTGGTCAAGAAGTCAGTCGTGGAGAACTCAACCGCCTCTCTAGCTATGACACCCTAAACCCCAAAAGACTACAAACCGTGTCTATGTGGTCCAAACCTGGTCTTTCCATGGTCAGGGTGGTGTGTTTAAGCTGCGGGCAACTTAAGGGACGTCGCAGTTCAACCAAAGCATGCTGCTACGCTGTCTATCATCAGCCATGTCATTAGAGGAGTCCAATCAGTGACCTTCTCCTGGTTTGTGGGTGGGGCCCGCCCCTCCACAGAACCAAACTCCTCCCCTTTTCATATTCTATAGTCGTTCATACCACTTGCCATGAAAACATATGTCATACTGAAGATGGAGGGGTGGGGGGGGGGTGGGGGGGGTTCCATGCATGTCTATCTATGGAGGACAACAAAAATCAGAAGAACATCCTGTTGGTAAGACGGGCAGTTCTTATCCTCCTGTCCAATGACAAAGCAATTACACTTACATCCACCAAGGAACCCATAATGCATGAGAGGAGGAATTATTTGAAGTGTCTGGAAAATGACACCATAAATCATGATACGCTGTCTAATTACCAACGCTGCTACGCTCAAACAGCCATTCATGTCCATCAATGAAACAACTGCCCAATTCTGAATTAAGAATGATGATTACAACATATACAACATAACACTTTGTATGTACACCCCTGACAAAATATAAAATTGTAATTGTGTTATTCATAAATAGTCAAGAGAACAGCAATCTGGAAATGAAATAGTTCAAGGTTTTATGTCATTAAACATTGATTTTATTTCATATCCATAGACTACATGTATGACACATCCATATCATAAAATCATTCATTTATCATATAGCTAGATTATAGAAATAAAAGCTTGAACCATTTATCGCTTGGTGTGTGTTTGCAGTGTAAGTGTGTTGATCTGTTTCCTGTCCCTCTCCTCTCAGGATGACTTCGATGTGGATGATGACATGACCATCAGAGAGGTGAGACCCTACACTTTCTCTCCCTCTCTCTCCCTTTTCTCTCAGGATGTGTCAGTGCTGTCTGTCTATGCTACAGTGTATTTACTGGTTATCAGGGGAATAATTAGTCACTGTGTATGAATAGCCTTATCAAAGCTGGAATCTCTATGGGCATCTATTATCTCTGCTACACTGTGTAGCCACATAAAAGAGGAAACCACCTAGGCTTAAAGGAAGTGGAGTTTGGATAGGGATTGAGGGTTGATGTTTGGGTAGGGATTTAAATTAGCGATGGGGTTTGCAAAGTGATTTGGTTGGTATCAGGAATGATTGGATTTTAGATTAATGCAGGAATTATTGGTGGTACCTCAATTGAAATATTCTGAGATTTTTTTCACTGCATTCGATAATCTATCATTTCTTTAATCTCACGTTTCCGTTTCAACTGCTACCATGCTTATTATGCATATCACTCTCATATTTGCTCAACTATTAGCGTTTAGATATGCAGAAGCCCATATAGGTAACAATCACTGGAGTTGAATGTCTATTCCAAAAGGAATGATTCTGTCTTCTTAAATATTAATGAATGCCCCACAAAAAAACTTTTTTCAACGAAATACGATGTTTACCCATGTTGCACAACGATTGAAGTCAATAAATCATGGTTTTAGTCAAAGTATGATATATTTGGGCTTGAAGAGACGAATCCGGAAAGCCCATTTCGTGCAAATCGTTGTGAATGTAGTATCTTTTCATATGATATGATGAAGAAATTATTTTCAGCCTACGTTTAATTTCAGCACTGGGTTTTATTTGTTTTAGTTGCCACCCACCAGCATGACATAGTTTTATTAATCAGAAACATCTGCAGTTATTCGTCTTTGTGACTGAGATGAGAAACAGCCTTGTGTCCACTTGGCCGCCTGAGCCGTTTTATTAATGGTCTGAGATAGCCTTTTACAAACCCACTTCCCCCGTCGCCTCCAGATGAATGGTTTTGACCACTAAAGTTTTGCTTCACTAGACGCTCCACTGCTTTGATTGGTGTAAAGTTAGCTGGAAACCACAAGTGTTTATCCAGGTAATGAAAAGGCACCCGCAAAATAAAATGTATAGTAGTTACATGTCATCTGCGGAGTACATGATCATTTCACTTCCCCTGTGAGCCATGAGCATGGGTTGATTTGGCTTTGCTGTACCGCAGCCTGCCAGCAGTCTACTTACCAAGGGTTGCAACGTGTCCATTACAATGTAGAAAACGCATATCAGCTATCTTTCAATATCCATATTACTGGAGCCTATTCTTTCTAACTATCTTTATGGCGGATTCGCGGCCGCAATTTATGGACGATGCCAAACGTTTGGCGATAATAATAGATGGCGAAGTCAAAGATGACTGTGGTTTCCATCTGTGGTGAAGTTTTCCCTAAATCAATGCTTATGACAAATCCAGTTCCAGAACTAGCTATAGAGCCAGCTGGCTAATCTTTTGAATATTGTGTAGTTATAAAAACAGCAACATATAACATGAATTAGCTAAATAAGGTTAACTAGCATGTTAGCCAGCTACACAGACAGGTGTCAATGCCCTATTTGTTGACATGTATCAACTCCATGTGGAAATTCCCACATCCAATTTGTGAATATGTACAAGTAGGCTTCGTCATTCTTTGGAGGAGGAACCTAAACATGGATTTCCTCTCTGGGACAGGAAATTACGTTTAAATAGTGGTGGCAACTTCCTCGTGAGTCCTTTTAAGGAATTGAAGATAAAAGCCATAGCCGTTCTTTCTCACCATGGATGTAAAGACCATTTAAATATTCTATACGTCTAGTAGGGCTGTGACGATCATGGGACTTTGGATGACGATAACTGGCCAGCCAAATGACCGCTGTCACCGTAATAACCGTTCGAATAGCATTTTAAAACATGAATAGAATGAAGAGAACAGGTGTCCCACCCATTCAAGTCAATGACAGCATAATGGGTGGATAATAATGACTGGCAGTCATTGCTAGCGTACCCATCGGAGCTGTTAGGTTCTTATTTTTCAGAGTAAATAACTCACTAGAGAAGCTTTAACCAAGTTTAATCATTCCCAAAGGTTCTGTACAGCTGAAATCAGACGGCCAAACATTTCAGACATCAGAGTTTATATACATTCTACTTAAGACACTCCTCTTCCTTACAGTTTATGGCTCCACAGGAAAGAAGGTAACCAGATAGCAACCCTGATTACTCCCTTATCTGACCCACAGATATCCATCTGCCTTCCCTATATCAACACATCGCTCTCTTCTCCTCCATCAAACACGTTCCAAAGCCTTCTGTCTTTCTTCAGAGAACCATTAACTTCTAACATAGTCTCTTTATTTCCTGTCATTCATTTGCTACCTCAATGATCAAAGTTTAGCTGATTCCAACAGAGCAAAGCAGAAAGGAAAATATTTGCTAAAATATGTGCTGTGCTTTGTTGATTCAGTATGAAAAAAGTATGAAAACGTATGCGCTCACTATCGTAAGTCGCTAAATGACTCAAATGTAAATGTAATTCAACTCCACTAACATTACAAAAAAATACTTTCCTGTGCATGAGCCACATCAGTTAACATCATTTGAATTAACATTCTGCATATATTACAAAGCAAATGATTCAATCACAATACCAGGTAGCCATTGTGAGTGCACCCATGACTACCTGTCAACTTGCCAGGGTTACAGGTTCCAAGCCTGTTCTATTCACCTATTTCTGTATTTGCTGCCGCTGAATTGTAGTCATTCTGTCAGCTGTTTGTTAGGAAAAAAATATTAATTTGATCAATTTATTTATTACAGGTATGACATTTACTTTCTGTCCATGACGGTCTTCATCCATAACTGTAGTTTACATGGTTATACGGTAATTGTGCCAGCCCAATGTCTGTGTTTGAGTACTTCCATAATGTTTCTCTCCACTTTCCTCTTTATCCTCCCCGGGTTTGCAGATTGCAGAGTGGGAGGAGAACCAGCTTGACGAGCAGGTGAACTTCGACAACTGCATGATCGACCCCGCCCCCATCCAACTGGTGGAGAACACCTCACTACATAAGGTCTGTCTGTCTTTATTTCTGTCTGTCTGTCTGTCTGTCTTGTCTGTCTTGTCTGTCCTGTCTGTCTCCGTTATACTGCTCAGAACCCCTTTTCGCTAAATAAATCCAGGATTATTTTGTCAAATGCACTTTGTAGATGGATGTTATTGCTATTGCTATTATAGCCACTGCAGTACAAGCGCACAAACTCACATTTGTGTGTGATTTATGGAAACTGGTGTTTGTTCTCTTGCATCTATCAGTCTGGGTAACGTGTATTCCATGCTGTTTTATGTGTCTGTTTCCTGGAACATTGTAATGGTTAACTCCCATTGCATTAAATATTGAAATAACAACAAGGTTATTCTATTTCCTGTGATTTGGGTTTAGGCTCAAGCTGCTGTCTGTGTGGTTCACTTGAGGTTCTAGCAGCTTACAGTATCAGTAGGGATGTTGTACCTTTCACAACAATCTAGCTCAAACACCCGATTAGGCTAATCAAGGTGATTACTTTTGATGACTTGCTGATTTACTTCATTAGTTGAATGAGGAAGGAGCTTGTACACCATTCAGCTCTCCAGTGACCACTGAGCTGACTGTTCTAATGCACTAAGTGCTGTAGTTTAATAGCTGCTTTCAGATGTTTATTGTTTTTTGATTCAGAAGGGCCTCCATATGAATGTCAAAAGGGAATCTATGGTTCTAAGTGTTCTAGATGTTGGTTCTAAGTGTTCTAAATGTGGGTTCTAAGTGTATTGTTCTCTTGTCCCCAGACCCACACCATATTTTCTCTGCTGGGGTTGGACCATGCCTACGTCACCAGCATTGGACGACTCATCGGAGTGGTGTCCCTCAAAGAGGTGAGTGACACAGATCATCTGGGGTTGTGCACATCAACATGTCACTGTCCCATCATCATCATCATCATCATCATTGATTACAACAGCCACCATTGTCATAGACCTCTCCATCATCATCATCTTTCTCACTGTCACAATCATCAGCATAACTGTCTCCACCATCACACACATACCATCAGTATCAATGACCTTCGCTCCTTCCGTGCCTTGTTATGTGACAGACAGCGAGACAAATGTCTGGTTAATGTCCCTTGCAGTCTCTCCTCTTTCTGTCTCTTGTTCTTTCTATATTTTTCTCTCTCTCTCTCTCTCTCTCTCTCTCTCTCGCTCTCTTCACAAACAAAGCAGGCGGAGGCTCTCTGTCTTTGTCAGTTGGCTGTAAAACAGAGGATTGTTGCTAAGCACAGTGTTGTTCCACTGGCTGACATTCAGGCCTTTTGTTTGGTATTAAACAGCAGCGAGATGAGCCTCACCTCTCCTTGCCTCTCCTCTTCTCGCCCTCTCGTCTCCTCTCCTCTCTTTGCTTCTCCTCGCCTCACCTCTCCTCGTCTCTGTCACACAGCACTGCTGCATTCAGCTCTCCTTATGCTTTCTAATAACTGGGGAGGGTGTGTATGTGTGTTTGTAAGTGAGAAACATGTCTGCCTAGAAACCGTTGTTTCCCAGACGTCTGTCATTGTTGGGGAAGGAGAGGGGTGGAGTACAGTATATGACAACATCTTATTAGGGCTATTGTTGGAGCCAATATATGTTGAGTTAAAAAAAAACATTGTTCATCATCTTTAATTTATTACCATGGTAGCATAGCCACACTCCCTATATTATCACCTAGAAACACCATAGCAACCGCCCTGTAATATTGCCATGGTTAAACATCACCATTCCACTTTGGTCTACACTTGCCTAAGACTGTCAATAGTTTATATATGCACTAGATGACTGACAAGGGGCGCCGTTTTGAAGCCACCGCGCCTCCATATTGGCACTCCCCCACGGTTGTAAAAAATATATTTTGGAAGCTATAGAAATGCCTTTATTAATAAATAAATACAAATTGCCATGTTCATTCTATTACAGGCACCTTAATAAATAATTTTAAATTATATTATGTAAGCTAAACATACAAATTTAAAAAATATATAAAAACTTTTTAAAGTACTGTTCCCACTAGGGTTGCAAAGGGAGAGTATATTACTGGAAACTACCAGTAAACTACCAGAATTCAGCATATGTGGGAACTCCTTCAAGACTGTTGGAAAAGCATTCAAGGTTAAGCAGGTTGAGAGAATGCCAAGAGTGCGCAAAGGGTCATCAAGGCAAAGGGTGGATATTTGAAGAATTTCAAATATAAAATATTATTTGATTTGTTAAAAACTTTTTGGGGTTACTAGATGATTCCATATGTGTTATTTCCTAGTTTTGATGTCTTCACTATTATTCTACAATGTAGAAATTAGTAAAAATAAAGAAAAACCCTTGAATGAGTAGGTGTTCTAAAACGTTTAACTGGTAGTGTACATCATGGATGGACGCTTCTCCCTGTCATGGATGCCATGGTTGCCCTTAGTTTGAAGATGTAATCCGGAGACAGATGTTTTCTCCATCTCCTTAGCTATCATACACTAATTCCACTGATTTCAAAACTTGGTCCCACAGAAAGTGGAGAGCAACACTTATGCAGCTCTACTAAGCAATACATATATTTTTTAAACTGCGTTAGACAGGATTACCTACACATACTGACCAGCTCAAATAGACAGAAGTGTGCTATATGGCAGACCAATCCAAACGCATCTCTCGGCATGTCCAGCCAACTCATTATCTCAGCCAATCATGGCTAGCGGGAAGGTTGCTTGCTTTTTCTGTGGCTAAACCAAATAGGCTCGTAATTTAATAATTTTATTCATGTTTTTCAAGTATAAATAACCAAAGTTGCGATGGATTCCCATAGATTTTCTGTTAATTACCAGATTCCAGTAACTTTGGTAAATGACCGGTAGTTTTGCAACCCTAGTCCCCACTACAACAAAGAATACTTAAATAGATGTAATTTTGTCCTTGAATCATTTCATTGAAATAATGTAAAATTACATTCATTCCAATGGAGGATTGCTCCTTCTGGGGAGTGCCTATATGGCTGGCTGGTGGCGTCAGTCTTTCATTGGCCAATACATAGCATCAGCAATCCAGGGTTTACATACATACATTATTGGTCACTGTACAGATTGAATTATCCTCTCTGATACCGAGCCTAATTTATACTCAATCCCAAATTGACTGGTACTCAACGACTGTGACCCGTAGTCCGTAAGTGTCAAAAATGTACAGGCTAGGGGTTGGGTTTGTATTGGGCAAGTCTCTTCACCTTTGTTGACCCACTATTTCTTTGTCATTATCTCTGTAGCTGCAGAAGGCCATCGAGGGCTCTGTGGCAGTGAAGGGGGTGAATGTGCGCCCCCCTCTGGCCAGTTTCCGGGACAGCGGCACCAGTGGCACCATTATGAATAACGAGAACAAGGCCAGAGATCTCCACAAGCTGTGGAACCGCCGAAAGTTGATGTCCCTCCCCCAGGAGCACCGAGCCTCCGACTCTGACGAGAAGTCCAAGTGAGGTGGACTGGGATAGGTTGACGGGGATGGGGACAGGTGGATGGGGACGATGATGCGGACAGGTGGACGGGGATGGGGACAGGTGACACAGGGATGGGGACAGATGTGTTGGCGAGGAGTAGGAGGAGCATTGACCCCCCCCCCCCCCCCCCCCCCAACTCAAAACCACAACCGATGCTGCAAACTCATGGCTAAGGTGTCACTGCTTAACAAAGGTGATCAGAGCAAAATGTATAGAATATGCGTGTTTTGACTATAAAAGGAATTGCATTTTTTTTACCAATTTTGCAGACTTGGCTATTGGTCTGACTTTGAGAGGAAATTTACAAAAGAAAATCCTATGTGTACCTTCTCAGAAAATACAGTCTCAAACACACACGCACAAGTTTTAATAAGAGCCAGTCTGCACACTCCAAGACAATGGAGTTCTCTCTAAAAATAGCTCTTTATAACCTTGAAGAGAGGAAGAAGGAGAGGGGGAAAGAGTGAAAAAGGCTAAAATATGACAATATGAAAGCGTTTTCTGTTATCTAATCTGCTGCTGCTTTAGGGTGTCCCCCCCCCCCCCCATAGAACCCAGGGTAGCTTTCTGGTTGGCCAACTTCACATCCCCACTGTATATGTCCACTGTCCAGTAACACTACACTAGTGATCAGAGTAAGGTCAGACCCAGACCACATAGAACCAGTTTGATTCAGTCCCATTCTAAATCCTATTTTCCCTACCCTTAACCCTAGCTCCAAACCCTAACCTTAACCTTAAACCTAACCCTAGCTCCTAACCCTAACCCAAATTCTAACCATAACACTAATTCTGACCTTAACCCTAAACCCCCTAGAAATGGCATTTGACCTTGTGGGGACCAACAAAATGTCCCCAGTTGGTCCCCCCAAAAATTGGATAATTCTTGTGAGGACTTCTTGTCCCCACAAGTATAGTTAAACACGTCCACACAAACACACACACACACACACACACACACTGACTGACTGACTGACATTTCTGCAACCTGGATGTGTTATTGCATAAATACGTTTTCATTTCAATGGTGAGTTCTTGCCTTGTTCACCGCCACTGAAAAGAAAACACACACACACACATTAACATCTTCACAGACTGACATGCCCGTCCTGACATGCAGAGAGATGCACACTTATGAGGAGAAGTATGCTGTTGTGTATATCATTTTAATGGACAATATCATTATGATGGCTATTTATTTATTCTGGTTTATTTTGTATCTTTTCTCATTGAATTCATTTTGATCTAGGTTTGATTGGCATCATTCATTCATCCAATGAGCTTTAATCATAGCTTAATTTGGGAAAGGGGCAGTGGTGTGAAGTACTTAAGTAGTACTTTAAAGTATTTTTACTTACGTAGTTGTTTTGGGTATCTGTACTTTACTATTTATATTTTACTTTTACTTCACTACATTCTTAAAGAAAATTATATACTTTTTACTCCATACATTTTCCCTGACACCCAAAAGTGCTCATTACATTTTGAATGCTTAGCAGGACAGGAAAATTGTCTAATTCACACACTTATCTCTGATCTGGACTCACTAAACACACATGCTTTGTTTGTAAATTATTTCTGAGTGTTGGAGTGTGCCCCTAACTCCTTAAATTAAAAAATATATATATATATTAAAAATGGTGCCATCTGGTTTGGTTAATATAAGGAATTTGAAATGATTTATACTTTTGATACATAAGTATATTTTAGTAATTACATTTACTTTTGATACTTAAATATATTTAAAACCAAATACTTTTAGACTTTTACTCAAGTAGTATTTTACTGGATGACTTTCACTTGAGTTATTTTCTATTAAGGTATCTTTATTTTTACTACAGTATGACAACTGGGTACTTTTTCCACCACTGGAAAGGGGATGGGGCTTTTTGGGGAATGTGTGGATTTAAGACTTTGCTATACGTTTACAGATTTAACATAGTTAACATCATTGCTGTAATACATGATTGTTAATTTAAAATCTAACTGATCTACATTTCTATCTATGGAGTTGCTCTTCCTGCAACTCCTTTTTAGTTTTTGTTGGGTATTGCTCTTCCCTGTGGAAAAAACAGTTATATGGCAGTCCAGTCATATGGCAGTCCAGTCATATGGCAGTCCAGTCATATGGCAGTCCAGTCATATGGCAGTCCAGTCATATGGCAGTCCAGTCATATGGCAGTCCAGTCATATGGCAGTCCAGTCATATGGCAGTCCAGTCATATGGCAGTCCAATCTCAATATTCCAAAGCTTTATTTGAACATGCATGGGAAAACCAAAACCAATTCAACTCGCTCTTTGTTCTCACAGACCGAGGATGGGTGGGGTGTTACACATGCCCTTCGAATGAGTCCGGTCCTTCTGCTCATCACCACAGATAGTAAAGGAAAAATAATGACTAATCATGCCAAGGACATGACCACTCCCCCACACATCCTGGGATAGCAGGACCTATGAAGGATATTCTAACTCTCTGTGAAACACAGTTCTAAAATAGACTACAAAAAGGTAAAGGGACAACTTTCTTTAGGATTTAGCAATCTAAGAGAAACAGGATGACCTGTCCCTTCTTCAGGCCAAATAAGATAACAAATTACATTTCTCTTCCACACTACTAATAGTCTACTAATTGGTTGATGATGTCATTGGAAACACTCATCTTCCTCTCCTCTGGAGATGATGAGTATGAAGTTGAAATGTCCCTTTAATCCACAATTGGAACAATGAATGTGTAATTACACATCCTCTTGCTGAAAGTTATTCCACGTGGTGTAACTACTGATGTTATTACACATTTTCTTGTTTAACTATGTAAGTAATGTTTTGTACTTACACATTTGAAAGTCACCTGTGAATTCCCATGTTAATAACTCTAACCAACATCTGACCTTGTTACATGTAACAAGGTGCCACTACCATCGAATCTACATGTAATACCAGGGTTGATAAATAGGCTAGGACCTGGTAACAACAATTGTAACAAGGCACACCCGTTCATTTTCAATTAGTTTATTTCTATGTTATGACCTGGCTCCAATGCTATACCAAATCAAGTTTAATGTAAGAACAATGTAGTTACATAGGTTACCAGGATATTGCTTGCTCTATCGCTCTGGACAAGTATTTGTTGTTGTTCATGAGTTTTCATTAGGTTTTTTTCGGGGGGGGGGGGGGGGGGGGGGGGGGTCTATCTGCAACCTGGTCTGAACGTTTCTTTGACCAGGATGCACTGTGTGTGTATGTAATAAACCAAACCCCATGTTACTTTAATATGGTGCAATGTTAAAGATACATTCTTTATTCTTTTAATGCATTTAATTTATAAAGGTCATCCATTTATATATTATTAGGCGGCAGGTAGCCTTGCGGTTAAGAGTAGCCCACAGTAGCCAAAGGTCGCTGACATCTATAAATGTGCCCTTGACCAAGGCACTTATCCATAGTTTCTCTGGATAAGAGCGTCTGCTAAAGGACAGAAAATGTATGTAACAAAATGTATTAATTCATCAACACCTAAACCCACCAATAAAATAATACTGAAATCGAATCATAAATGTTTTATCTATCGCATTTCAGGACATCACATCTCTTCTACAGTATGTGTAAAAACAGGTCAGAGGCCTGCCTCGGAGCAGTATGTGTAAAAACAGGTCAGAGGCCTGCCTCGGAGCAGTATGTGTAAAAACAGGTCAGAGGCCTGCCTCGGAGCAGTATGTGTAAAAACAGGTCAGAGGCCTGCCTCGGAGCAGTATGTGGAAAAACAGGTCAGAGGCCTGCCTCGGAGCAGTATGTGGAAAAACAGGTCAGAGGCCTGCCTCGGAGCAGTATGTGTAAAAACAGGTCAGAGGCCTGCCTCGGAGCAGTATGTGTAAAAACAGGTCAGAGGCCTGCCTCGGAGCAGTATGTGGAAAAACAGGTCAGAGGCCTGCCTCGGAGCAGTATGTGGAAAAACAGGTCAGAGGCCTGCCTCGGAGCAGTATGTGTAAAAACAGGTCAGAGGCCTGCCTCGGAGCAGTATGTGTAAAAACAGGTCAGAGGCCTGCCTCGGAGCAGTATGTGTAAAAACAGGTCAGAGGCCTGCCTCGGAGCAGTATGTGGAAAAACAGGTCAGAGGCATGCCTCGGAGCAGTATGTGGAAAAACAGGTCAGAGGCCTGCCTCGGAGCAGTATGTGGAAAAACAGGTCAGAGGCCTGCCTCGGCGCAGTATGTGGAAAAACAGGTCAGAGGCCTGCCTCGGAGCAGTATGTGGAAAAACAGGTCAGAGGCCTGCCTCGGAGCAGTATGTGTAAAAACAGGTCAGAGGCCTGCCTCGGAGCAGTATGTGGAAAAACAGGTCAGAGGCCTGCCTCGGAGCAGTATGTGGAAAAACAGGTCAGAGGCCTGCCTCGGAGCAGTATGTGTAAAAACAGGTCAGAGGCCTGCCTCGGAGCAGTATGTGTAAAAACAGGTCAGAGGCCTGCCTCTGAGCAGTATGTGGAAAAACAGGTCAGAGGCCTGCCTCGGAGCAGTATGTGTAAAAACAGGTCAGAGGCCTGCCTCGGAGCAGTATGTGGAAAAACAGGTCAGAGGCCTGCCTCGGAGCAGTATGTGGAAAAACAGGTCAGAGGCCTGCCTCGGAGCAGTATGTGGGGGGTGACGGGGGCTCTACAGATGTTGGGTCTTAATTTGAACCATTTCGTTGCAGGAAGAAAATAATCCTGCAGCAGGAGGATTTTAATGAATATTGAATATTTAGTATTTGCAGCCAGGGGGCAGCTGGAAGCGGTGTTTGTAGGCTATACAATTCCGTACCTACATTGTACCTTAGACTGAAAGTCCACTGGGCGTCAGTTCAAGTAGCCTATGTAGGCTGTAAATTCTTATGTGGATTATAATAAATTGACATTCGTAGTGGGGTAGATGTATTTTTAATTTGGGAAAATATGTATATGTTTTATATATCAATTGTTTTATTATACACTGAGTATACCAAACATTAGGAGTACCTTCCTCAGGGCATAGACTCTCCAAGGTGTCGAAAGCGTTCCACATGCTGGCCCATGTTGAATCTAATGCTTCCGACAGTTGTGTCAAGTTGGCTGGATGTCCTTTGGGTGGTGGACCATTCTTGATCAACACGGGAAACTGTTGAGCATGAACACCCCAGTATTTTTTGTCTTGCCCATTCACTCTCTGAATGGCACACATACATAATCCATGTCTCAATTGTCTCAACAACACAAAAGTCCTTCTTTAACCGGTCTCCTCCTCATCACCTACATTGATTGAAGTGGATTTCACAAGTTACATCAATAAGGGATCATAAGTTTCACCTGGTCAGTTTATGTCATGGAAAGAACAGGTGTTCCTAATGTTTATTATACTCAGTGTATTTCAAGGTAAGCTGCCCTTTGACCCCTATCTTTCCAACAATGTTCTTCAATTGAAGCTTAAAAAAAATATGAAAGGAATGGGACTTCCCCACTCCTTAATAAAATATCTTTAATAAAGATTAAATAATTGGACAAATAATAGATTGTGAGCACACCTTTCATTATGCAACAATGGATAGGGTAACAGGTAGCTTACAGAATGATTTGAAATGTAATCAAATAACCAGGGGCGCAACTTTGGTTTTATAAATGAGTGGGACATAATTATAAAACAAAATGTACTGGATAAACACTCCAAACAGCCTACCCGACCGCTCGGAGGAGTCTGCATGGCCCTAAAGCACACCTGGCCTAATTTTGTATGACATCCCAATTATAAAATTGGGGGGGACAAAAATGCAATGTTCAGATGTCCCCATCCCCCATGTCCCCATCCCCGTCCGAATGTCCCCCGTGAAAGTTTCACCCCTGCAAATAACTATTGCTAGCACTAGATTGTCAGCTGATGCCTCCTTAAACCATCAATACATTCTAAATTCACCCGAACACGGCTGATCTCATGATGCCAGTGTTACCTTACTCCAGTTTGCAAACAAAGTCTTTCAATATATGTTTGCCCTCTAGTTGGAATTATCATAACAATTTAGTCCTTGTTAAACAGACTAAGCGTGATTTATAGTATCTATTTGACACGCATAAAGTATTTTCTCTTTCACCACAGCAAATCCCCGTGGAAATTGACCCGATACTTTGTATGAAAGATAACTAATGTTGGTGTAGCTTACTGTTATTATTTTATGTGTTTCCTATTTATGTTATCCATTAACATATGTTGAAGCGTGATTCATCACTCCAGAGAAAGCATTTCCACTGCTCCAGAGTCCAATGGCGGTGAACTTTACACCACTCCAGCCGACGCTTGGCATTGCGCATCTTAGGCTTGTGTGCGGCTGCTCAGCCATGGAAACCCATTTCATGAAACTCCCGTTGAACAGTTCTTGTGCTGACTTTGCTTCCAGAGGCAGTTTGTAACTTGGTAGTGAGTATTGCAAACGAGGACAGGCCATTTTCACGCACTATGTGCTTCAGCACTCAGTGGTGCTGTTCTGTGAGCTTGTGTGGCCTACCACTTCGCGGCTGAGCTGTTGTTGCTCCTAGACGTTTCTACTTCACAATACCAGCACTTACATTTGATCGGGGCAGCTCTAGCAGGGAAGAAATTTGAGGAACTGACTTGTTGGAAAGGTGGCATCCTATGACGGTACCACGTTGAAAGTCACTGAGCTTGGGCCATTCTACTGCCAATGTTTGTCTATGGAGATTGCATATGTGCTCAATTTTATACACCTGTTAGCAACGGGTGTTGCTGAAATGGCCAATTCCACTAATTTGAATGGGTGTCCACATACTTTTTGCCATATAGTGTATTTGAAAGGGTACTCACCGGATAGGAGTACACCAGGCTGGTTTCCAGAGAAACAGATCCAAGATTGACAATATTTTATGGCTATCAGAGGGAATCCTGAGAAATGTCCAAAATAAAAATCTTGCTGTTTTATTCGACATAGAGAAAGCATTCGACAAAACGTGGCATAAAGTTACAGACAATAACCTCCAACTCCCACATCCAATCAGAAACATAATCTCAAGCTTCCTCCATAACCGCCAAATAAAAGTTAAGGTGTCCACAGCCATCTCTACACATTTACTCCAGAAGCTGGTGTCCCCAAAGGTACAGTCCTCAGCCCACTCCTGTTCATCATCTCCATCTCAGACATTTACTACCCCCCATCTTCCATTGGACAGGTAGCACAATTTGCTGATGACCTATGCCATTGGACCAGCTCCAAGTGGCCACAGCTAGCCTCAAAGATACTCACAAAGTGCATATAAAAAAATAGAACACTGGTCAAACAACTGTCAAGTTAAAATACACTCTGTCTTTTTGGGGTTTATCTTATTTACCAAAAACACAAACCTATAACTAAAGAAACTCGTAACCCTATTACATGCTGACCACGCCACTTGCGTCGCTTGCGTGAGCTTGACAAAATAAATGTACACATACATGTTATTCAATCATTGCATCCACAGTGCTAGCTAGCGTCTGCGTGGCCAGGCGCTAAAATAGAAATTGGTTCTATTTGTGACGTTCAACGCGCTGAAAGTCCGGCCTCTCTCATCTCCTCATTGGTTTTAGTAGCGTATACCCACGTGCCTTCTACTCATTGGTTTTTAGGAGCATATACCCATGTGAGTGATTGAAAGATAAACTTAGGTCCACACTGGTCGGTTGTAGTAATTCTGTAAAGTTGGTTGCCAATCACAAAATAAAGTCCAAAGAAGAAAAAGAAGCCTGAAGGAAGGAGGAGAGACGAAGAAAAACAAATTCTGCTTATCGTTTCATCTGATTAATTGTCAGAGTAGAGGACCTTATGCATTTCAGGTAAAATAACAACCCAATGTTTATATACTAGGACAAATTAGCTAGCAACAGGAAGCTAGCTAGCTAAATTGCCATAAATGTTTAATGCTTTTTGACTGGTCCCCAAATGAATATTATTGGTTCAGAGTTTGTTTTTATATTTCAACCTGCATGTCCTGATTGCTTCTGGTGTGGGTAAACAAAATCAACTTACGCGCACGCCTGCGCTTTAGTCAGCATGTAAAAATGTACAACAAAACAATAAACATTTAAAAATATGTTCCTGGGGGTAACATTTCAAAGAAACCTGCTGTGGACCACGCATATTGGGAACATTGAGAGAGAAGGACAGAATAATTATTTGAAAGCACTTTGTGGAAATAAACATGGAGCAGCACCCAAAACTATTTTATAATCGGATCAATTCTTGAATATGCACTGGATTACAACCTCCTCACATCAAATGAACAGACTACTAAAAATACAGAACAAAGCAATACAACTGGCATACAGATTACCTGGCTTCATCAACACAATACATTCACCACATACTGTATCTGGAGTCAAGACCATCACAGAAAGACAGACAATAATAGGACAGAAATACCCAAACAGCGCAATCCACAACACATCACAAGAAGACTGTAGAAGAAGCATAATGGGCCACAGAAACACCTGTCAGTCATGCTCCAGATGTCAAAGCCAGACTGATACAAACTTAACCTCACATCCCACACCATATCAACACACCTCACTTATAAACACAACATAACCACAATTAACATGTAACCTACCCCCCTCAAAACTCCTTTCCTATTTGAACTACTTTCCCACTAACTACCTTTAACTACTTCCGTTCACACTCTTGTTTCCTTTATTAACATTAACTAACGTGCTATTACTGTCACCATTTAAAAAAAATAAAAATAATTATCCTTATTTTTCCTTCTGTTTTCTTTAAGTTTACTATACTGTAGGCACAACACAAAAAGGCAGTCTAGCGACTTCATGTTCTTTTTAGTTCCTGAGCTACATGCAGCTATTTACTCTCACCACAATATCAGCATATATGGCATAACTATGGCACCAGTCTGCCCATACTCAGACTGAGCCCTGACAGACTCTTTTCACTAGTCTTGATACATGCTTGGCTGCGTAGAACATTCGTCATGTGGAAAGCAGCAAGACAGTAGCAGGTTTCCAACCAATTGGCGATATGTTTTCATATGAATATTCTAAAAGCCCACAAGTAGTGTACATGCTCAGATTATTATTATGGACAAAGAGCAAGATTATTTTCATCTGTCAAAGGTCAACCAAGCATCGACTATCACGTCACCAGAATAAAACTCAATATTTATTGGAAAGGAGCATCAAGCTCATCATCTTGCACTTTCACCACCCTGTGAATATCATCATAATTGATTTAATCTGTAACCTAATATCAATCAATCAATAAATCAAATGTATTTATAAAGCCCTTCTTACATCAGCTGATGTCACTAAGTGCTGTACAGAAACCCCAAACAGCAAGCAATGCACATGTAGAAGCATGGTGACTCCCTAAAAAGGCCAGAACCTAGGAAGAAAGCCTGGTTCCTCTCTAGGTATGAGGGGTGGCCAGTCCTCTTCTGGCTGTACCGGGTAGAGATTATAACAGAACATGGCCAAGATGTTCAAATGTTCATTGATGACCAGCAGGCTCAAATAATAATAATCACAGTGGTTGTAGAGGGTGCAACAGGTCAGCACCTCAGGAGTAAATGTCAGTTGGCTTATCATAGCCTATAGCCTACATCCTATGTCGTTCTACATTAGCATCGAACAGCCCCCGTGATATGCAACTTTTCAGGGAAGAAACCAATATACACAGGCAGTTAGAAAAGCCAAGGCTAGCTTTTTCAAGCAGAAATTTGCTTCCTGCAACACAAACTCAAAAAAGTTCTGGGACACTGTAAAGTCCATGTAGAATAAGAACACCTCCTCCCAGATGCCCACTGCACTGAGGATAGGAAACACTGTCACCACTGATAGATCAACTATAATTGAGAATTTCAATAAGCATTTTTCTACGGCTGGCCATGCTTTCCACCTGGCTACCCCTACCCCGATCAACTGCACTGTACCCCCCACAGCAACTCGCCCAAGCCTTCCCCATTTCTCCTTCTTCCAAATCCAGTCAGCTGATGTTCTGAAAGAGCTGCAAAATCTGGACCCCTACAAATCTGCCCAGACTAGTCAATCTGGACCCTTTCTTTCTAAAATGATCTGCCGAAATTGTTGCAACCCCTATTACTAGCCTGTTCAACCTCTCTTTCGTGTCATCTGAGATTCCCAAAGATTGGAAAGCAGCTGCGGTCATCCCCCTCTTCAAAGGGGGGGCACTCTTGACCCAAACTACTACAGACTTATATCTATCCTACCCTGCCTTTCCAAGGTCTTCGAAAGCCAAGTCAACAAACAGATTATCGACCATTTCTAATCCCACCGTACCTTCACCGCTATGCAATCTGGTTTCAGAGCTGGTCATAGGTGCACCTCAAGCCACGCTCAAGGTCCTAAACGATATCTTAACCGCCATTGATAAGAAACTATACTGTGCAGCCGTATTCATTGACCTGGCCAAGGCTTTCGACTCTGTCAATCACCACATCCTCATTGGCAGACTCGATAGCCTTGGTTTCTCAAATGATTGCCTCGCCTGGTTCACCAACTACTTCTCTGATAGAGTTCAGTGTGTCAAATCGGAGGGCCTGTTGTCCGGGCCTCTTTCCGTCTCTATGGGGGTGCCACAGGGTTCAATTCTTGGGCCGACTGTCTTCTCTGTATACATCAATGATGTCGCTCTTGCTGCTGGTGAGTCTTTGATCCCCCTCTACGCAGACGACACCATTCGGTATACTTCTGGCCCTTCTTTGGACACTGTTAACAACCCTCCAGACGAGCCATACAACTCTCCTTCCGTGGCCTCCAACTGCTCTTAAATACAAGTAAAACTAAATGCATGCTCTTCAACCGATCGCTGCCTGCACCTGCCCGCCCGTCCAGCATCACTACTCTGGACGGTTCTGACTTAGAATATGTGGACAACTACAAATACCTAGGTGTCTGGTTAGACTGTAAACTCTCCTTCCAGACTCACATCAAACATCTCCAATCCAAAGTTAAATCTAGAATTGGCTTCCTATTTCGCAACAAAGCATCCTTCACTTATGCTGCCAAACATATCCTCGTAAAACT
Source organism: Oncorhynchus mykiss (assembly GCF_013265735.2). Classification (NCBI taxonomy): domain Eukaryota; kingdom Metazoa; phylum Chordata; class Actinopteri; order Salmoniformes; family Salmonidae; genus Oncorhynchus; species Oncorhynchus mykiss. The sequence goes on from NC_048588.1 coordinate 26,572,064, forward strand.
GACCATCCTACCGATCCTCGACTTCGGCGATGTCATTTACAAAATAGCCTCCAATACCCTACTCAACAAATTGGATGCAGTCTATCACAGTGCAATCCGTTTTGTCACCAAAGCCCCATATACTACCCACCACTGCGACCTGTACACTCTCGTTGGCTGGCCCTCGCTTCATACTCGTCGCCAAACCCACTGGCTCCAGGTCATCTACAAGACCCTGCTAGGTAAAGTCCCCCCTTATCTCAGCTCGCTGGTCACCATAGCAGCACCCACCTGTAGCACCCACTCTCTGAAACTGGAAACACTTATCTCCCTCACTAGCTTTAAGCACCAGCTGTCAGAGCAGCTCACAGATTACTGCACCTGTACATAGCCCATCTATAATTTAGCCCAAACAACTACCTCTTCCCCTACTGTATTTATTTATTTATTTAGCTCCTTTGCACCCCATTATTTTTATTTCTACTTTTCATATTCTTCCACTGCAAATCTACCATTCCAGTGTTTTACTTGCTATATTGTATTTATTTCGCCACCATGGCCTTTTTTTTTGCCTTTACCTCCCTTATATCACCTAATTTGCTCACATCGTATATAGACTTATTTTTCTACTGTATTATTGACTGTATGTTTGTTTTGCTCCATGTGTAACTCTGTTGTTGTATGTTGTTCTCAATTTACCTACCTAGTTAAGTAAAGGTGAAATAAAAATAAAATAAATAAATAGCCGATCATTCAGAGTATCTCTACCACTCCTGCCGTCTCTAGAGATTTGAAAACAGCAGGTCTGGGACAAGTAGCACGTCCGGTGAACAGGTCAGGGTTTCATATCCGCAGGCAGAACAGTTGAAACTGGAGCAGCAGCACAAACAGGTGGACTGGGGACAGCAAGGAGTCATCAGGCCAGGTAGTCCTTAGGCATGGTGTTAGAAAGAAAGGAAAAAAAGGAAGAAAAAAAATTGGTTTTTTTTTTTTAAAGAAAGAAACTAAATAAAAGTTCAAATTAAAAATGTAAATAAGGGCCTCCCGGGTGGCGCAGTGGTTAAGGGCGCTGTACTGCAGCGCCAGCTGTGCCATCAGAGTCCTGGGTTCGTGCCCAGGCTCTGTCGTAACCGGCCGCGACCGGGAGGTCCGTGGGGCGACGCACAATTGGCCTAGCGTCGCCCGGGTTAGGGAGGGCTTGGTCGGTAGGGGTGTCCTTGTCTCATCGCGCACCAGCGACTCCTGTGGCGGGCTGGGCGCAGTGTACACTAGCCAAGGTGGCCAGGTGCACGGTGTTTCCTCTGGCGCATTGGTGCGGCTGGCTTCCGGGTTGGATGTGCGCTGTGTTAAAGAAGCAGCGGCTTGGTTGGTTGTGTATCGGAGGACGCATGACTTTCAACCTTCGTCTCTCCCAAGCCCGTACGGGAGTTGTAGCGATGAGACAAGATAGTAGCTACTACACAATTGGATACTACGAAATTGGGGAGAAAAAGGGGTAAAATTCAACAAAAAAATAATAAAAAATGTAAATAAAATAAATAAAAATGGAAGGAAAAACGGGAAAAAATAAATAAAAATAATGAAAGTACAAAAGAAAAAAAAGGAGATAAAAAGATACGTTTATTTTTTAAAGAAAGAAAGAAAATAAAGAATAGAAAGAAATACCATACTTAAATTCACACCAGATAAGACAGGAGAAATACTCCAGATTTAACCGATTAAATTGGAATGGCCGATTAATTGGGGCCGATTTCAAGTTTTCATAACAATCGATAATCAGCATTTTTGGACACCGATTGTGGCAGATTACATTGCATTCCACGAGGAGACTGCGTGGCAGGCTGACCACCTGTTACGCGAGTGCAGCAAGGAGCCAAGGTAACTTTCTAGCTAGTATTAAACTAAGGTTTGTGCAGTAACAGCAATATTTAGACTTAGGGTTGCCGCTCGTTCGATAAAATACGGAACGGTTCCATATTTCACTGAAAGAATAAACGTTTTGTTTTCAAAATGATAGTTTCCGGATTTGACCATATTAATGACCTAAGGATCGTATTTCTGTGTGTGTAGTATATGCTAATTAAGTCTATGATTTGATAGAGCAGTCGGACTGAGCGGTGGTTGGCAGCAGCAGGCTCGTAAGCATTCATTCAAACAGCACTTTAGTGCGTTTTGCCAGCAGCTCTTTAGGACTTCAAGCTTATCAACTTCTGAGATTAGGCTGGCAATACTGAAGTGCCTATAAGAACATCCAATAGTCAAAGGTAAATGAAATCCAAATGGTATAGAGAGAAATAGTCCTATAATAACTATAACCTAAAACTTCTTAACTGGGAATATTTAAGACTCATGTTAAAAGGAACCACCAGCTTTCATATGTTCTCATGTTCTGAGCAAGGAACTTAAACGTTAGCTTTATAACATGGCACATATTGCACTTTTACTTTCTTCTCCAACACGGTTTCTGCATCATTTAAACCAAATTGAACATGTTTCATTATTTATTTGAGACTAAATTTATTTTATTATTGTGTTATATTAAGTTAAAAAGAAGTGTTCATTCAGTATTGTTGTAATTGTCTTCATTACAAATATGTATAAATAAAAACATTTTTAAATTGGCCGATTAATCGCTATGGGCTTTTTTCGGTCCTCCAATAATCGGTATTGAAAAATCATAAATCGGTCGACCTCTAGTAGATAGCAGTTATTTTATTCACATAAAGACAAGTTTGATTACACCACACATACGTTATTGCATGATTGAAAATGTACTTTGATGGTTATTATATCAATATTTGTGCATAACAGCATTCATTTCTACCGACATTTCACATCATTAATTTTACTGACACAAAAGATCCCACCCCGTCTAATGTATTTTGTTTCGTCAACATTTGGAAATGTTACCGAAAAATGTTCTGTTTCCATCAGGCCTGTCATGGCATTTTGTTTATCTGACTATACTCCCATAACTAGGTTGGATGAAAACCTGCTTACAGACAGGCAGTCTAATTAGCGATTTAAATATATTTTTTTGTCATTATTGCAAACATTGGCTAAGCCGCGCAGGGGGCAGTCAAGTAGTGTTCTTTTTTCAAGAACTACGATATGGCAGCAACTATAAAAAGAGTTTACAGCATCACATAAAACGCTCAATAGTTTTTTCTCCAAAGTGTAGGAACTGCGTACTGCTTGTGCAAATGCAATATCTGTTACAACAGACAGACAAATACAGTGCATTCGCAAAGTATTTACTTGGCTCATCGTGCTCTAGCGAATCCTTGTGGCGGGCCGGGCGCCTGCAGGCTGACTTCGGTTGTCAGTTGAACAGTATTTTCACCAACATATTGGTGCGGCTGGCTTCCGGGGTAATCAGGCGGATGTTAAGAAGCGTTTTTTGCGGGACATGTTTCGGAGGACGCATGACTCAACCTTCACCTCTCCTGAGAGCATTGGGCAGTTGCAGCGATGAGACAAGATCGTAATTGGATCGCAATTGGAAATCATGAAATTGGGGAGAAAAAAATATTTTATAAAAATTATAGAAAAAAAATTATATTATTCAGATCGTTTGCAGTGAGTCTCGAAATTGAGCTCAGGTGCATCCTGTTTCTATTGAACATTCTTGAGATGTTTCTACAACTTGTTTGGAGTCCACCTCTGGTAAATTACATTTTTTTTTTTTTTACAATTTCAGAACCTTGATGTCATTTTTCAAAACTCCAGACACAAAACTCACAACGGATGATCAGAATTGTAACGCCCATCGGAAGAAATGGACCAAGGTGCAGCGTGGTACATGTTCATGATTCTTTAGTTAATCCGAACACCAAACAACAAAAGAACGTCACGTTCTGAAGGATACACAGAGTTAACAAAAAAAACAACAATAATCCCACAACCTAAGGTGGCAAAACAGGCTGCCTAAGTATGATTCCCAATCAGAGACAACGATAGACAGCTGTCCCTGATTGAGAACCATACCCGGCCAAAACATAGAAACACAAAACATAGAAATAAAGAAAATAGAATGCACACCCAAATCACACCCTGACCAAACCAAATAGAGACATAAAAAGGTCAGGGCGTGACAAGAATGCACATTTTTCAAAACTCTAACACTTTTTCCAATTGTTTGGATACAACACACATAAAGCTAAGATCATTTGTTCAATGAACTAAAATCCCCTTTTCAAAGTGACACAACTTAACCTAAAAGTATTACCATTTCAAAATGCAATTCAGACATTACATGACTGTCTATTCATTTCATTACAATGATCTAAGTATCAATTGATACAACTGCTCAAAATGATAAGTAACTGTTGCATTACTCTGAATGCATAGTTTTATGGAAACTAACAAACAATATTCCATATTTAGATCATTAAACTTTCAGGATAACGAGATCCATTGACACCAATTACCGTGAAACATGAACCAAGTGGACTACATTATCTATGGATGTAATATTTCATCATCATTCTTTATCAGACGCTGTTTCTATTGTCCCATGTACCACTTTTCCAGACCATGTTTTCAGATTTGACATTACTGTACACTCTTCGGCCACTTTATTAGGTACATCTATCTAGTACTGGGTAGGACCCTCTTTGCCTCCACAACACCCTGAATTATTTAAACTCAGTTTCACAATTCCTGACATTTAATCCTAGTAAAAATTCCCTGTTTTAGGTCAGTTAGGATCACCACTTTATTTTAAGAATGTGAAATGTCAGAATAATGGTAGAGAGCATGATTTATTTAAGCTTTTATTTCTTCCATCACATTCCCAGAGGGTCAGAAGTTTACATACACTCAATTAGTATTTGGTAACATTGCCTTTAAATTGTTTAACTTGGATCAAACGTCTCGGGTAGCCTTCCTCAAGCTTCCCACAATAAGTTGGGTGAATTTTGGTCCATTCCTCTTGACAGAATTGGTGTAAATTAGTCAGTTATTTTCTATAGGATTGAGGTTAGGGCTCTGTGATGGCCACTCCAATACCTTGACATTGTTGTCCTTAAGGCAATTTGCCACATCTTTGGAAGTGTGCTTGGTGTCATTGTCCATTTGGAAGACCCATTTGTGACCAAGCTTTAACTTCCTCACTGATGTCTTGAGATGTTGCTTTAATATATCCACATAATTTTCCTACCTCATGATGCACCCCTACAACATGTTGATGCCACCCCCGTGCTTCACGGTTCGGTTGGTGTTCTTCGGCTTGCAAGCCTCCCCCTTTTTCCTCTAAACATAACTATGGTCATTATGGCCAAACAGTTCTATTTTTGTTTCATCAGACCAGACGACATTTCTTCAAAAAGTATGATCTTTGTCCCCATGTACAGTTGCAAACTGCAGTCTGACTTTTTTATGACGGTTTTGGAGTGGTGGCTTCTTCTTTGCTGAATGGCCTTTCAGGTCATGTCAATATAGGACTTGTTTTACTGTGGATATAGGTACTTCTGTATCTGTTTCCTCCAGCATCTTCACAAGGTCATTTGCTGTTGTTCTGGGATTGATTTGCACTTTTCGCACCAAAGTACGTTCATCTCTAGGAGACAGAACGAGTCTCCTTCCTGAGCTGTATGACGGCTGCGTGGTCCCATGGTGTTTATACTTGCGTACTATTGTTTGTACAGATGAACATGGTACCTTCAGGTGTTTGTAAATTGCTCCCAAGGATGAACCAGACTTGTGGAGGTCTACAATTTTTTTTCTGAGGTTTTGGCTGATTTCTTTTGATTTCCCTATGATGTCAATCAAAGAGGCACTGAGTTTGAAGGTAGGCCTTGAAATACATCCACAGGTACACCTCCGATTGAAGCTTCTAAAGCCATGACATCATTTTCTGTAATTTTCCATGCTGTTTAAATGCACGGTCAACTTAGTGTATGTAGACTTCTGACCCACTGGAATTGTGATACATTGAGTTATATGTGAAAAAATCTGTCTGTAAACAATTGTTGGAAAAATTACTTGTTTCATGCACAAAGTAGATGTCCTAACCAACTTGCCCAAACTATAGTTTGTTAACAATTAATTTGTAGAGTTGTTGAAAAACAAGTTTTAATGACTTCCGACTAAACTTCCGACTTCTGAGGGAATCCACTGTTTAAAGTAAACTAATAGACAGGCTGGTAAAATACCACACAAACAGACCTGTAAGCATTTATAATACTTATATCACAGCCCCATAGAGAGCACCAGAGCAATGGTCCAGTCCTCACGTCTTGGAGATGTTGTGAGCCTCGTTGGAGAACCTCATCAGTCGTCCGTGGAACTCTATTCCAATGTTGAAGGCCAACAGAAAGTCTCGCCCACTAGGCTTTCTATTATTGGGCAGTATGTCGCTGACCACCAGTAGATCGGGAAGGACCGCCCCCGAAAGGTGAATGGCTGGACAGAACAACCGACACACAACAGGCACACAGTAGTTATCTTGGACAACAGACATACAATGGAGACAGACATCAGAAAGACAACAGTTATTAGCAGACTCATTGTTTTAAAGATTCAAATGTTAGGTTTTTTACAAAACAAATGAAGACAGTAAGTGTACACAGTTGGTTTCCCACAAGACAGTAAATAGTGACAAATACTGACAATTATATGTCTGTTGCTAGATGTTTTTTCTGGCTTTATGACCTGTCTGTCTGTTTCTCTGTCTGTCTCTGTCTGCCTGTCTGTGTCTGTCTGTCTCTCTATCTGTCTGTGTCTCTGTCTGTCTGTGTGTCTGTCTGTCTGTCTGTCTGTCTGTCTGTCTGTCTGTCTCTGTCTCTGTTTCTCTGTATTTCTCTATATGTATCTTTGTCTGTCTGTCTTTCTGTCTGTTGTAATAGGAGCCCCATAGTGTCCACATACAGTACCAGTCAAAGGTTTGGACACACCTACTCAAGAAAAGAAAAGAGCAACAGTGCTCAGCATATGTGGGAACTCCTTCAAGACTTTTGCAAAAGCATTCCAAGTTAAGCTGGTTGAGAGAATGCCAACAGTGTTCCAAAGGGTGGCTACTTTGAAGAATCTCAAATATTTAAATATTTTTGGATTTGTTTAACACTTTTTTGGTTACTACATGATTCCATATGTGTTATTTCATAGTTTTGATGTCTTCATTCTTTTTCTACAACGTAGAAAATAGTACAAACAAAGAAAAACCCTTGAATTAGGAGGTGTGTCCAAACTCTTGACTGGTACTGAATATCTACACTTATGTGTATGCAGATCTACTGTAGATGCATCTACTCACAGCCACTCTGTTGAATAAAGACAGCGAGGGTTGGGGAGAGTCTGGTTCGTCTGCGTCCGTACACAGAACTGATGTCATCCGGAGCGTACATATGTTGCAGGACAGAGGATCGACAGTAGGGGGCGTTAGAGAGACAGAACAGAGACAACATAACTGTTAAAACAACCTATTTTTCTCCTCTTCCTAACAACACTGTGTCCATATCACAATGTGTTTCCACACATCCACACAGGAACTGTCACCATGGCGACTGTGAGTGACCAATCTTTACAGAGTACACTCTATTCCTCCATTCCTGTCCTGACTATTTAATGGATGACAGAGTGTCTGCCTCTAACAGTTATGTAGTCTGTCAACTGTCTCTGTCTAACCTTAACCCTGGGTCCAGTTACTGTGTTTTGTCTGCAGGCTGTCTCTGCCTCTTACAGACTGTTACAGCACTCGACTGGATTCATATAGTTGTCCGTCGGAGAAAAGCCCTTGCCTCGTTTCCTTGTGTCTTCTTCATCTGCACTGTTCTGCCAACTTGGTAGATTGACATCACTACAAGGTATCTGCTTTCACATCAATTAGGGGTAGGTTGATGGGAAGGAGACAAGGAGAAAAGGAAGCTGAAAGTTGCTGGTTCAAGTCCCAGGTGACACAAAAATGGGAATGAAACTGAACTAGCAGATGAAAAGCTGCTGGTCTCTGATCCCATATACCATCCCTTGGCGTTGGGCCCTTGAGCACGGCACTTAACCCCTCACAATTGTTCTCCATCCAGGGGCGCTCTGTGCGGCTGACCCTGTGCCTCTCAATGGGTGTGCATGTGTATATCTAGGGGTGTTGGGAAAGGCAGAAGACAAGTATACGTTGTAACCAATGGACAGTAAAGTTATATCACCTGACAGTGTTGTAGGGCCAACTGGAAGATGTGTGTGGTGCTGCACAGTAGTCCCACTCCGATGGAGTCCAGAACCATCCTCTTGCTGCGGTGGAGCAGGATGGAGAATTTGGTAGGATTGGACACCCTGGATGAACTGTCCAAAACTGTCTGTCACACTGTCCTCTGAGCCTGGATGGTCTGTCACTGGAGGGAATGAGGGGAGGGAATGGGAAGGAGGAGAGGAGGAGGAGGGGGAGAGGAGGGAGAGGGGAGAGGAGTGTTGAAGAGGACGAGGAGAGGGGAGAAGAAGGGAGACGAGGACAGGAGGAGACAGGAATGTTTAAAACCTCCTCAGTGTGTTCTTAGCTCAGTTTACTTACGTCTGAACTGAGACGAAGAACCAGAGGAGAGGTAGACAGCCAACACAGACAGCCTGTGTCAATGTAGGTCTATGTACAGCATACTGTAGACCTCAACAAGACAGCCTGTATGAATAGAACAGCTCAGACCAATATTTACGTGTGTACAGTATATGTACAGTATATGTGTGTGTGTGTGTTTTGATATTGTGGTAAAGGAAAATCCTAACACAGGAAGGAGACAGCAGAGAGTACACAGTACAGAGTAGAGTGCTGACCTGAGCTGAGCTTACTGTCCAAGGCAGACTGGTGGAGTCCTCTCAGCGTAGCAGACATGGGTCTGAAGGATCTCTGACAAACACGCAAACAGACGGACAGCAGGAGGGTATGTCAGTAAAACAGTCCTGAGGGAAAGATAGAGAGAAAGAATGAAAACATAAAACAGCAAAACAATGAAATGTTCTTTATCATACTCTACTTTTTCTTCAGTTTTAGGCCTAGCAGAATTCCTTACAGTTTGTTGTTCTCAGTAAAGAAAAATCACCTGGGGCAACTTTAGAGCAGGCTCAACTTGCCATACTGCTCAGTTCACTTGCCCAGGCAGTAGGGCAACCCTTACAGTCCCTGCTACAACTAGGTTCCAAAGTTATACCTGGTTACCATCAGGTGAAAAAAATTGGCCAACCACTCAGGGACCTGTGCTGCCACCTCTGGCATACGTACCAGTTAATCATTGTGACGTATGAATTACGAGTGATAGTGTTATCACTACGTAAACATTTTATGTAGATCTACTTGTTAAATTATTTTGTGACTTGCAGTAATATTCAAGTCCTGAGAGGTCAATAAGCTTATTTGACACATCAATTAGTCGTACAGACAGACAGGCAGACAGGCAGGCAGACAGCTTTATTCTCTCTGGGCTTCTAACCTCACACACTGACTGTCAGTTGAATAGAGAGAGACCCATATATTCAATATATCATGAATCATGAAGCAGTGAGAGGCAGGGAGGGGGAGGAAATTCCAAAACATGAACCTCTACTCCCATCACATGCTGGGATTTTCCCTCATCATCCCCATCATCATCAGGAGGAATGTATTTTCTTCTTAGGTAAGGTGTGATGTTATCCCTGATACAGGACAGAGATGGACAGGATGTCATTGGCTTCTTAGTTGCGGACTTTCCACCAATTCGGTGCCTTTTGAGATGTGTAACTTGGTGAAAAAAAGCTTTTGATTTCACCTAATTTGAACATTCTGTCATAAAAAGTTCAACCTAAAATAACCTCTCAAGAGGTTAAATAAAGAATGTCTATAGTAACTGCCTATTAAGTGCCAATTAAAGGAACAGTTTGACTGTAACAGGGTTGACGATTTCACCTTAAATCGGCCATAATTCCCCTGGAAGCTTGTTGTGTGCAACAGGGAGGGGCAAATGAATGCAAATTTCACCAAAAATCATTTCAATTGTTAAAACATGTCTAGCCTGTCTGTGTATGGGTAACAGGGTTGACGGGTTATACTCGACCCACCCAGTATTCCACCACAAAATGGCCAAAAAGAGTAGAACCAGCCCACCTGCTTTTACACTATGATTTGACTAATAGATGTTCAATGTTCCTTTTAAAGTAAATATTTAAAAGGAATAGTTTCACCATATTAAAACAAGAGTTCAGTTCAGGTAACAGGGTTGATCTTAAAAAGAGGGCCAGGTTTATAAAAATAAATAAATCATGTATTTCACTAATCTTCAGAAATTACGTTGTCAAAGCAACAAAACGTTTTTACAATGATAGTGAACATTTTGAGAAATGTTGGTGTCAAGTGGGTTAAACGCTTCCTGCGCAGAGAGGGACTCTCTGAAGTCTATTCATATAAAAAGTATCAGATTTGTGGAATTTTCCATGTCGTCTATATTAAAGGGCATGTCATTAAATATGAAAGGCTTTTAAAATGCAATATTGGTGTACATTTTCTACGTAAAAGCTCACTGTAATCAAAAACATGATTTACCTGTGTTTTATATTCCCTGCGTGTACATGATTCTTTCCAAGACATAGACTGACCAGGTGAAAGCTATGATCCCTTATTGATGTCACCTGTACTGTAATGCTGCTGGGTTTTTCACACTCAGCAGTTTCCCTGTGTGTATCAAGAATGGTCCACCACCCAAAGGACATCCAGCCAACTTGACTCAAGTGAAAAGCATTTTAGTCAACATGGGCCAGCATCACTGTGGAACGCTTACGACACCTTGTAGAGCCCATGCCCTGACAAATTGAGACTGCTCTAAGGGCAAAAGGGGGTGCAACTCAATATTAAGAAGGTGTTCCACACTGAGGTTGGAATAATACTGTGAAATTGTGAAAATGATGATAATGCCCTTTTAGTGTAAGAGCTTTTTGAAACCTGTTTTGGTGAGATGGAGTTTTAACGAGATATAGTTTTGGCCTGCCTGTTGACATCACCAATCGATAAATGAGTTAATAGACAAATAAGAAAGAGAGTTCCAAACCTCTCTGCCAATAACACGTTGCCATTTTTCCCCTTCCAACTCAGACCACTCCCATATAGTCCCAGCAACGTTTTTGCTTCAGAAATGGTTCTTTGCTAAGAAGCCCCAAAAAATAATCCAACATTTTAATTGAAAACAATCACAGTAAGGTATGTAATTGTTACCCAGAAATGATTTGATATTGAGATAAAAACAGCTGCATTGGACCTTTAAAATATCAAATGGAAGCAAAAGGTACTAATTTCATGGAACAACCCAGGTAAGGTCTGATGTCACCTCTGGAGGGGTGAGGGGGGTGAGGCTGGAACATCTGGAACTCCTCCCACTCTCAGGACATTCCTCCAAAACATATGTCAAGCAACGTCTTCTCTCTCTGTCCGATCATCTCACCTTCTCTTTCTTTGTCTGAGCATCATCATCATTGTCCTCATCATCAGAAGGTAAATACTCCTTCTCTTTTAACTGCGTGCTGTATCCATCTCCTCTCCTCTCTGTGTTAATGCACTGTGTAGGCTAGTTTCAGGACAGCAGAATATTATATTCAAACATTCATGGCATGATTAGAAATAACTGATATCTCATGTAAATATTTGTCATGAAAACATAGAGAATGTAAAGAGCAGCTTATGATACTGTGGAGAAGTTGTCTGAACAGTTAGAGGAGGCTAGTAGTGTTGTGATGGTAAGATAGTGATGGAGAAAGAGGGAGAGAGAGAAGAAGGAGAGAGCGAGGAAGAAAATAAGATTGGCTAGGCAGCAGCCTATCTCTCTAGGCACCAGCCTCCTATCTCACTAGGCACCAGCATCCTATATCTCCAGGCACCAGCCTCCTATATCTCTAGGCACCAACCTCCTATCTCTCTAGGCATCAGATATGAGAATCAGCGTTTATCTGGCACTAAGCAGGACAGGGAGTAGAGAGGCACTGCTGGGTAGGTTACTGTTTTACATATAGAAGGCGATGGAATCTTTATGTTCAGTAATAAATAACATGAAGTACTGAGGTAAAACTTAACCAGAGCCCGTTCTAGACAGTAAGCTCCAATGCCACCTGTTTCTCTGGTGATGACCTGTTTCAACTCATCTGTCCCAGTCAACCTAACATTTATCCTCCATGACTGGGCCAGTGACATCATCAACTCTGCAAATATATCCTCTGGTTGTTCATTGTCCAAACACATTTATACTAGAAACACATTCATACTTTATTTCCATTCCACAGAATAAAGAAACAGGCAGGACAGGAATAAGCCAATATTGGGTTTAAATATAGAGCAAGAGGAAGTCTTAGCTCTGGGTTGGAGGAGAGTGTTGAGAGACAGACCAGCCAACCACACCAGTCTAGTTTGCGTCCCAAATGGCTTTCTATTCCCTATATAGTGCACTAAATAGGGTGCCATTTGGGACCCCAGTCTAGAGCCTTATAGTTAAACACTTCACCCCAAACTGATGCTGGAATAATATGCTACTGAATAGCTTGTATTTTCATCATTTATTTTCTCATTATAATTGTTTTCTTCGCTGTCCTCTCTCTCATGTTCATATAATATTATTACTTTTGCTATTGTTTTACTGAAACGACAGACACCATGGCAACCGTGGATGGTTTTCCTGCCAGTTTCTATGGTGAGCCGGGGGTGTTGGGCATGTTATCCAATGGGATCAGTGCGTTCCTGGTTCTACTGCAGAACTTTAACACCGCTAGAACCGGAGTACCGGCGCAGGGGGTGGAAAACATTCTGGCAGGTACGCTAATCAATCCATCCATTCATCATGATCACTATTTAACTCTACTCTGTTCTTGCTGTTGTGTTTCAGTTGGTTGTTCAGCATGACTAACAGTGTTGTGTGTTTGTAGGTGGTTGTTCAACATCACTAACTGTGTTGTGTGCTTGCAGGTGTTCACCTGATTCTGATAGGTGGTGTGTGTCAGCTGATCGCCGGCCTCCTGTCGTTCCGCAAATACGACCACCTAAGCAGCACTGCCTTCATCGGCTACGCAGCACTCTGGGGGAGCTATGGCGCCACACGCATCTTCCAGGGTGCCTCACAACCAATCACAAACAACTTGACCCTGTCACATGACCTGATGAGCAACATGACAATGCACACTTCCCTCATAACCAACCTATCCCTGTCAGCGGAACTCATCAACGGCACCTCACGGAGCCCTGATTGGCTGTTCTTCCTGCACATTCCCCAGACTGCCATCGCGGGATTGGTCCCGTACATCCTCCTCTCCTTCCTATTGGCCTTCTGCTCGGCCACGGTAAACGTCATCATGCCCTTTGTGTTCGGCGCCATCACTCTGACGCTGCTGTTTGAGGCCGTGGTATTGGGAGTGTCCTCCGCCTGGCCGCTAATCGTCTCCGGTATTCTAGAACTCCTCATCCTTCTTTTCGCCATGTACGGCAGCGCAGCCCTGCTGGTGAAAGGCCTGGCACAGCGCTACGTCTTGAAGGGATTTGGCAACCCCCTGTTTAATGTGCTCCTACTGGGAACCAATCAAACTCCCAAGGCCAGCGCTCAGAGCCTGGGACAGGAGAAGAAGAAGAACACAAAGTACGCTGAACCCCAAGCGCTCTGCTTTTTTTGTGACACCGTGTCTCCATTCATCCTGTTGTTCTACAGCTTCAGCTACGTCACGTCCTTTTCCCTGGGGGCCGTGTGGGTGTCCATAATCTCTGCTGCTCAGCTCCTCTCCAGCTACTACGCTCACCTGCGGCATGATGGCTACCTGGCCATCAAGGCTGGGCTACATGCCACCTACTGGCTGACCAAGGCGTGGGAGGAGTTTGTGTTGTCACCCCTGATCATGTCGGAGCCGAAGGTAGAGGTGGCTGCTGGGAGACAGGCAATGGTTGGTGATTGGTTCTTTGTGACGGCAGCGCTGCTCCTTTTAGTGGTTAGTCTCAGTAATGACGCCCTGGAGGTGGCCCACAATGCATTGTTCCTGCTGCTGTCCGTGTCCACGGTCCCCCAGATCCCCCTCCAGGGGTACTACATGTTCTTCGGGGTGTCCTGCTCCCTGTTTGCCGCCGCCTCTCTTTACGGGACGTTCTGCCGCCTCATCAACTCCATTGCTGAGAAGATTCTGATCCCAGTGGGTCCTCAGCTCGTCTCTTCTGACCGCCTCCGCTCCGTCCTGTACTGCTGCTCTTCCCCGGCGCTGTCATTATCACCACCGACAATTCAGATCACTGACACTCTATTCTACCTGACCAACGGGGTGGCAGCTCTCTCGGCACTCCACTCTGCTTCGTCCAGTCAGAGTGGGGTGTTCCTGCGGCTGAGCGTTCCGTGGGTGCTGGTGTCAGGAGCGTTGGTACAGGGGTTGGTCAGCAGACTGCAGGTCAGGGGAGGACAGAGATTTGGGTCTGTCATCCCATCCTTCTACATGGTTGTCTGGGCTACATGGACATGGTACCGCTTCGCAGGTACATGGTTGACTTGTGCTGCCTCCTAAATGACACCTTATACCTTATACAGGGCTCTTGTCAAAAGTAGTGCACCATATAGGGAATAGGGTATCATTTGGGACTGAAGGATTAGATTAGAAGACTTTATTATCCATTAGGTTTACGCAAAATGAAAATTTGGCCTTGGTGCTGACATACATATAGAATTTTACACATTTCATACATTGACAGATCCTAACAGGAAGAATGTGCCTTTAATTTTAGCCTAAATTATACAATAATGTCAAGAGGAGGCTTGCAGGACAGTTTGTCCGTGTTACTGTTGTTGTTGTCTCCATGCTCTGTGACCTGTTTAGTAACCAGTACTCTCTGTTCTATTCTCAGGCCTCATGCTACAGATCTCTCCAGCAGGGTCCTTAGGGTTCACAGCTGGAACCATCGCTTTCCTGGTCATCAACGCTTTCCTCATGCTCATCGGTCAGTCTCTTCATGAAATGACCAAAATCTACCTGTTCACCTGCTTCAACAGATAAAGAGAGTGAAAAATGGAGGTTGTTTTTGGCACCCTATTCATTATGTAGCCCTATGGGCCCTGGTCACAAGTAGTGCTTCACCATAGTGCAGGGATCATCAACTATATTCAGCCGAGGGCCAAATACAAATAATTTGTAGACTGCAAATGAACCGTAAGAAGCCCGAACAGATAAAACATTTGACTAAAACATAGTAATTTCAAACATTGCTTACATTTCTACACAATCACATATATCTCTCTATTATGTGTGGGAATACTTTGGAACAGATCTCCAAAATAAAATCAATTGGAGCTGATTTGCTGGTGTTTTTACAGTCTTTTATATCCAACAATTGTTTTTGCTCAGAAAAATGTATAGGCCAAATAAATGTGTCCGTGGGCCGCCGTTGGGGAAGCCTGATATAGGACATAGGTGACCATTAGGGACACATGCAGTCTATTCATCCTGTATTGCTAACTTTCTCCATGTCTTCTCCCCTCCACCTCTCCATTTCTACATCTCTCCATATTTCCATGTGTCCACCCCCCAGCTGCATATGGGAACCTGGTCCTCTTGTCTCTGACCACAGTCATGGAGGTGGTCCTGGTCTGTTTCCTCCTGTCCACCCTCCAACAGCTCCCCTACCAGTTGGAGAGTAAGGAACCTGCTTCTCACCTCACTACCCTTACGGTCTCAGACCTACTGCACAGTATCTCTACCATAGTGAACATGTACGCTTTCTGTTCAAAACATTGCATCATGTACACATTGTTTTGAAACCTAGATGTCAGTTGAATGTCACTGTTCTAACATTGCTCTTGCGTTCTTCCTACAGTTGCTATGCTAGCTGTGTTCTCTATCATCTGTGTGTATGGAGCCCTGGCATCGCTGGTCAACTCTACCTTCTCTCAGAGTCTGCTGCCCCTCGGCCCGCCATTGTTCAAGGTGAGAACAATACACTCCATTCCGTATTTCATTATGTTCCATTCTATTCCATTCCGTTCCATTCTATTCCATTCCGTTCCATTCTATTCTATTCCATTTGGTTCCCGTTCCGTTCCATTCCATTTGTTTCTGTTCTGTTCCATTTCATTCCATACCATTCCATCCTACTCCATTCTGTTCTGCTCAATATCTTCTCTCTCTGTGTTGTGTCTCAGGATGTGAAGCAGCGGAAAGCGTTGTCGCCTGACTCGCCCTGTCCCGTAGCAGACTCCAGGCTGACTAGTGGACTCCTGAAAATCAACAGACTGCTAGACAACGGGGGGGTCTGTGGAATCCCCACCGACACTGTCTACGCCCTGGCTGCCTCCTGCAAGAACCCTCACGCCATCGAGAGCATCTACAACATCAAGGTAACACTCACATTATCAGTAACATACTGTCCTCATACTCTTAAACAAGCCAATGTTACTCCAGCAAGTAGGCTACTGGTCCTTCGAGCCTGATATGGACAATTGTCCTGGAACAACCCTAATGTTATACTGTGAATTGTCATGCACTGG